>NW_024582415.1:569894-573158 GCF_018398535.1 Haplochromis burtoni
TCTATCTATCTATCTATCTATCTATCTATCTATCTATCTATCTATCTATCTATCTATCTATCTATCTATCTATCTATCTATCTATCTATCTATCTGTATACACTACAAGTTTGAATTTAATTGTGTCTCTCCATTTGGTTATTTTAATGACTTTGACCTATTATATTATGTGTACTCTGCCTTTTCAGTGTATTGTTGTAGTAATTTGTGCAAAACAGACCAAAACTTTACATTTGCCCTAGATCCCATACATTTGCCCTAGATCCCATAACTGAAAATAAGTCTTTATTTGCGGTTTTTGTGATTTATGTTATTCTTTCAGAGAGTTAAGTACTTTGCAAATGACTGATGTTACTTGAAGTCCTTTAAGTAAACTCAAAAACCTGAAAGTTTAAAATCTTTGCTTGTGGTATATCCTGGTTTCTGTGGGTGTATGAGAGCTGCATGCTTCCTGTGAGGATTAATCATAAAACCAACCCTAAAACCACCTGGTAGAACAATTACTGTGATACTGTATGAAGAAGTCAGGAGTCTCCCGGCTCCCAGTTTGCATACGTGAGACAGCTGCTCTCTACTTTTAAAGCTAAAATAAACTTTCTTTTTTAATAAAGGTTTTATTTAGGGCTGGATCAGGTGATCCTGAACCATGTCTTAGTTATGCTGCAATAGACTTGGCCTGGTGTGTGTGTGTGTGTGTGTGTGTGTGTGTGTGTGTGTGTGTGTGTGTGTGTGGAGGTGAGGGTCTTTTCATGTTGCACTGAGACTTTCTTCTTCACTTGCAGCTTTTCTTTTTCAATGTGCTTATACACCACTATTGCATTTAACCATTATCAATGATTAAATTCTGTCTCCAACTGTGTGCAGAACCTCCCTGAGTCTGGTTTTGGACTGGAGGTTCTTCCTGCTTTTACAGTGTTTTTCCTTCCTACACTCACCAGGTGCTTGCTCACACATCTTTGTCTAATTTGTGTTTCTTTCTAATATTGTAGATGAAAGAATAAAATATGGTGGTGAGACCTCATATGATGTGTTATGTATTGTTTGGAGATGGTGGCACTGATAAAAACACAGAAGGCCAAGCTGGACGTGGCAGACCCTTGGAGAAGGGTGTGAGCAGAATGGATAAGATTAGGTATGAATACATCAGCGTGACAGTAGTTTGGAGACAAGGTTAGAGAGACTAGACTGAGATGGTTTGGATGTGTGCAGAGAAGGTATAGTGGATATGTTGGATAAAGGATGCGGAATATGGAGCACCAGGGAGGAAGAAAAGAGGCAGATGATTCGCTGGGGCGACCCCTAAAGAGAGCAGCCAAAAGAAGAAGACAAAGAAGAAGAATTAGTATGTGATTTATCAACAAAAGTGTCAATTTGCATTATAGATGAATCACTGAAGTTACCTGCATTGCATGGATTAGATGCAATGCAATGTCTTAGCCTATGTATGTAATGCACCTATACGTGGTGCAGTTACATATGACACTCATATCCTTGCTTAACAGTCAAGGCATCATCATGTTTCTGCGCTCTTTAATTTTGACCGACTGACTAATGTTTTTAAGGGAATTAAAATGCTTTATGTTGTCTAGTAATGTCACACAAAAGCTTGCAGCAGTGGCTAAAAACACAGATGTTTGTGGGACTGCAAATAGAAATATTTGCATAAATAAGTAAAATCTGCTAAATAACTTCCTGGACCCAGTGAGTGTAATTTTAATCTTTAAGCTCTGCTACAGGGTGACTGCTGGTATGACAAACTTGTGTTCATGGTCTAATATTCATTTCAGTCAATGAAAAGTAGCTAACAATAACTAACCCCCAGTCATTTTTGCATTTAGTTTTAGGATGTCATAGACTTTGATACATGGACTGGACTAAAATCACATAATTTTTACATGTGGTATCTGCATTTAAAAGATGTATTATTATTATTATTATTATTATTATTATTATTATTTTTATTATTATTATTTTCATATTTTTCAAAGCTACTCATTTTAAGTTTTAATTGTCACTAGTAAATACTACATGGAACAAGACTACCCTTCTGGAACAGGCATTTTAAATGATGTTCATATTACTGCACATTATACTGATTCATGTCTGGTCTGAAATGTAAATGAGGCTTTGCTGTTTTTCAAAGGAACTATGTTTCAAAGAAACCACAAACCCAGAAATTATGGTGTAAATGGTTTGACTTTTAAATAAAGCAGAAACCACATTTTCTGTTCCTCACCCTCATAGACTCATTCTCATTGATGACACGCCAGAAAGGTTGTTGATGTTAACATAATACTGAAATGTGCTTTTTAGTTGTGCATGTCTTGCTGCACTCCATGCACCACGGTGATGATGGGAGAGGGTAACTGACGTAAAAAGCTGCTTGGAAAAAAGCACGATTTGAAGTCCTCTGATCATCCATTCAGAAGCACACTTTATAGAAAGATGACTGCATATGTGTGATTGTGTGGTAATTATGCAAAGGTGGGGCGCATGTCACGAGCCCTGATTTCGAAGTTGGTGGAAAGGAAGGGGGAAGGGGCTGCGGCGGAGGGGTACAAAATGCGCGTTCAACTGAATTCATTGACAGCTCAGAGAAAACAATATTAATAAAAAAAAATCCAAGGGTGGGGCGTCACATGTGAAGTTATCCGTTTCAATAAGTAAGCACGGGCTTTTAAGACTGCCCATATCCTTACAAGGCTCAGGGAGGAGATGGTTTGGCTCAGTAGTAGCTGAAGTGGACTAGTTTTCTTAGCGGAGGTGCGGAGTTTTTGATTCAGGACTGGTGTAAGGGGGGCTACTGAATGGGAGCAGTCAGTGGATTCGTGTGATACCAACGCAAGCCACCCAGACTACCTACTACTGCCCATCAGTTTGACTTTTTGGGCATTTAGGGCACACAAAGAAGAACACCACCTTTATCCTCTTGTTGTCCCCTTCCCCTTTCCTTCCTCGCGGACTCTTCAGGCAGAGAAACCCTCCAGAAATGGCTCAGATACTGCCGATACGATTTCAGGAGCATCTGCAGGTAAGCAGACATACAGAAAGCCCTAAATTTAATCCCAGCTCCTTTCTTTTTGCGCCACTCCTCGCCCTTGTGGGTCCGCACACACACAGCACATGTCGCATTTAAATGGAATCTGAAAAAGGGCTGCGGGGTGGTGCTCAATATAGCTACAGGCCTAGTTCTCTCCTGCCGGGCAGATGATGACTTGTAAAAATTGAACAGTCAGATCGTACACAGCCCCAATGCGGACCGGT
>NW_024582415.1:573178-617646 GCF_018398535.1 Haplochromis burtoni
GTGTGTGTGTGTGTGTGTGTGTGTGTGTGTGTGTGTGTGTATTGGGGGATACGCCGCAGTTTTTCCCGTTTAAGTTATAAACGACGCTGTCATTTTCACTGCGGTGTTTTGACACTTTGTGACAACTGAGCTCAGCTGTTCGCGCTACGTTGTATCTGAGAAATGAATGGCACTTGTTCTCAATCTTTGTTGCTGCCACGCTGTTGTCATGTCCTGCAGCCAAATACTCCCAGTTTCAGGAGCAAAAATCCCAACCAGTGTCTCTCAAAATGCCCAGCTTTTGCACACAGCTGGGCGTAACTGATAAAAATCACCGTAATGTGTTTCAAGTAACAACATGAAACTGTGCGCTTTATTTAGATCTTGGTCGTTGGATGTAGGTGTACAGGGGGATGTAAAAAGCGGTTATGTTTGGATTCACTCGGCAGTTGAATAAGTTCTGGAAACTGGCTCAATCAGTTGTAATGAAGCCCGTAAGACCAAAAACGCATCATTCGATTGATATCTTGCCATGACCAAAACGCAATATGACATCTAGTTCCATAATGCAGCGTCAATATCATATTGATTTAATGTGTCTCCAAACTCATGCTGGTGATTATTTATTTTATTGTATTGGTTTCGTCTTAGGGAGCATGTGCACAGCTTCAAAGCAATCTGCATCAATATATCAGAGGAACTCAAGCCCCAAAGACTCTGATCTTGGTGGAGAAAACGCAAGCGGGCGCACACACACAACACAAATGCCCTTTTACAATCTGTGACAAGAAAAGAAAACAAGCAGCCAGTGATTTAGTCGTCTGCGGGGGAACAATTTGCACTATGGCCCCCTTTTTTTCCACTGCTATAGATTTTTAATCGCTGTCCCGTAGCAGCCCCAGTGCTTGGTGTCTTGCAGCCAGAAGAGAAACTTTGTGATGCACCCCTCCACCTCCCCTGGTCTGTAGCCTGTTGTTATGGTAACAGCAGGCAGTGAAATGGCCTTTCACTAGAAAAAAATAAAAGCTCAGAGTCCCAACCCCCCTTCTCTCTCCCTCTGCTCCCTTCCTCTGGCCAGTAGCCCCACTTTCTCAGCCAAAGATCCTTTATCCACCAAAAAACTGCCAGCCAAAAGAGCCTGCAGCCTAGCAGGCTCCTCTCCTCACTGACAGGAGCGGTACACTGCTGCTCACTGATGGAGCACAGTGCAGTACCTGGCAATGTCTGGTTATTAGTCCAGACTGCTCACAACAGCACAGACCTTTCCCTTTATACATGTCTTAAGAAAATCAGGCCTTGAGACGGCGATAAGCAGCACGCAGCTTTATGTTTCACCTCTACCGTGAAATCCCAGCTCTGCTACAGTCGTATCTCCCTGTGAGTCTAGGTGGCTCCAGCAGAGTGAAAAATGCTTGGAATTTGCAAACCCAGGACTTTGGGCCTCAAGTTGTTTAGCTTTTTTTTTTTTCCTTTCCTTGGCCTGGTATTTACAGCTCAGTGTCTGCAGTCTGGGCCGAGGTTCACGAGTGTAACATGGATTTAGATTTGTGATGAGGTACCAGCTTGTTGAGCTAGCACTTGCATAATATACAGAGTACAGCAAATGCCATAATATCCTGATTATTAAAACTGTTGTTTAAATGGGCCTGATTATGCTTTTTCTCATCTTCTGTCATGCATATACTATTTAAATGCTGATAACATGGCACAAGTTTCAGAAGAGGTCTGTGAATGTGCAGCTCCACCCACCTACTGTTCAAACCTTCAACCAGATGAATGTTGAGATAAATGAGCATTAAAAAAATCGCTTTAATGTTCCTCTGTTTAGTGCAGGCATATAAGATGAAGGACTGGGGTTTCTGTAGTCTTAATGCCAGCTATGGATTACCTGCCTGACCTCACACTGTCACTAAGCTGTGGGGTAAATTCTCTTTACTTTGCTTTATGATTCTAGAACCATACTGTGCATGAGCATGGCAGAATCTGTCCTTAAATCAATGCAGTAATTGGTGGATCAGAGTTGGGTTCTGTGGATTATGATGGAGACAAAGATGAGGGACTGAGAATGGTCTGGTGAATTATGAAGGCGAGAGTCATTTACAGCTTTTGTGGCTCTTGTGCTGGCTGTCGGTGCAGCAGCCTACGTACTGTAGCAGCTTGTGTAAGTGCAAAGATTTCCCGCAGCTCTGAAGTGCCTGAAAATTGTCCTGTCTAGCTGAGTCGGGAGAAGTGAACCTGCTGTATTTGTACTAATGAAATGACGCCACCACGTCAAACCACCGGATGTGTTTGATAGACAACTGAGGTAAGCAGGCCCCGTTTAAGCCTGGCAAATTGCATCAGGATAGGAAGCAGGATGACAGAACAGTCTAAGCGAGTCTAACAGGACACATCTGTGACCGCAGCAGTGGCTGGCAGGGACAAGGCTGAGCGTCTGTGTTCAGTCACCGGAATTCGATCATGAATGCATTGAAAGAGCAGTCATCCAACACATACAACACTCACATTGTGTCTTTCTGTAATTTCAAATGGGTCGTGAACTTTGAAATTTGGATTAACTACAAGTGTGGATTGTTCTACAATCCACACTAGAATCAGAGATAAATATCTGTGTGTTTATTCTGACTTGGAAGTTCGAATATTAATAGAATCCATTGCTACTTTAAGGTGTTCATGATCGCCATAGCTATATACTTTAGGTTTATTTATATAGGCACTATTCACACTAACACTTTTCTCAAGGCACTTTATACTTCAAGGTAAAGATCCAACTAAATGAGAGAAAATCCCAACAATCTGATGATCCCACATGAGCAAGCACTTTGCGACTGCAGGAAGGAAGACCTCCCTGATAACAGGAAGAAACCCTCTGGTAGACCATGGGTTAAGAAGGGTGCGACTGGTTTTGGGGGAGGGGACAAGAGGAGAGAAAGATGGAGAGACCAAGACAAAAAACAAACTCTGATTTCCTAAAATAAAGGCTACGCGCTTTGCGAGCAAGTTCCATCCCCCCCCCCCCCCCGCATTTTCTTCAGCTTGTATACTGTTTAAAAAAAAAAAGTGCTTGTGTAATCTCGTCATGAGCCCAAAACCATCAGCTGCTGAGTCAACGTGTCAGTGCCTCAGCAAGATGTCCACCCAGCCTATGACTCACCAAATACCGTCAATGCTGCTTCATCACTTAAGATCTCCTGCCTTTTGTTACTGCGGTATTAACGTATTAATACGTTGTTTTTATTGTCTCATGTGTGCAGCGAAGATTGCTTAGAGGAGTCTGCAGTGTATCACTGGTTAGTATTTAAATGGATCACTGGAGACAGTAAATTGAAGCTGAAGTGGGTTTTTAGTCTGGCATATTCGACTAAGAATCAGCTGGGGGGGAGTGTTCTTACAGCGAGCCGGTCTCTCCACCCTGAATCGTACTGTAAAATGCCAGAGGCCTGTGTTACTGGAACTAGAATCAACATACCTTGCTACCTCTTGGCCATTGTTCTTCATTTCTCGCAGGAGGCACATACATCACTCTGACTTCTCTTATTTACAATGGTTTGCTCCCTCTCTTCGTTGCCAACAGGATATTGGTCAGTGTCTTGAGCTCCTCCTTTCACTCCCAACCTTATCTTTTCCTCCATTATCTTTATTGTAACTTCCCTTCCCTCTGCTTCCAGAGATAGTTTTGGCAGTCTTGAAGAGATGCAGCATATGGCTCCATTCCTCCCCCAGGGCTTTTCTGTGGCCTTTACAAGATGCCTTAAACAATGAAAATATTATTATTCTCATCCTTTTATTATTTAATCATTGGGACAATAAACATTAAAAAATGCCAACTGCATAATTAATTAATTAATTTATTCTCTGGCTTAAAGAAATTGTTCCACGGTTAAGCAGCACTTGAATGTTGATCTTTAATGAAATATTTGTCTCTTTATCATAAACTGCAAACATGCTTCAGTTAAAGTTGATTCTGTAATGTTGTGAAAGGGGAATTATGTTAATTTGCAGCTCCATATTTTTATTCTTGGACTTTCCTTGGACATTGGCACAACCCCAAAGGTGATCCTTTGCATGAAACAAGCTGCTTTAACTCCGTTTCTCTACTTTTAAAGCAGCTTTCTTATGATTGGCTGTCCCAAACAGAATGTATCTGGCTGTGGTTTGCGTTGCATTAACTGTTTAAGAATTACAGCCATTTTCATACATAGTGCCCAGTTTTCAGAGGCTCAATTTGTGCCTGATCAAGTGAGGTCAGTTTCCTCATTATTAGATGACAAATTAGGCAGACAAATGTTGAACTTTCATGTAGTTGCTTTTCACTGGAACTCTTAATATGAAGTCCAAAGAAATGTTGCTAAAACCAAAATAAGCCTATCAGAAACTGTTACGGCCCCTGGCCTTGGATGAAGTGAGGCTGCCTGCTTTATGCAAATTCGAGTGTGGCAACACGATTTGCTGCACAAAATTTTACGATTGGACATTGTTGATTTGTCCTGAAGTTTTACAATCTGGTACATTCTTAAAAAGAATGAATGCACTGACCAGCTCAAGAATTTCACAACATCTAACCAAGTCATGAGCACTCTCAAGCTGATGGAGGTACCATTGTTAAGATTTACAATCAAAACATGTCTTCATGAATGGAAATACAGGGTTTACAAAAAGGTGCAAAACACTGGTTACGCTTGAGAACATGAAAATGAAACCAAGATGAACTTGTACCAGAATAGTGGGAAGAGAAAAGTGTGGAGAATGAAGAGTCATACCTCATTTTCTATCAAACACGAGGATGGAGGCATTGTTATGGCATGGGCATGTATGGTTAGCAGTGGAACTGGGTTACTAGATGATGTGACTGCTGATAGAAACAGCAGGAGGAATTGTGAATTGTATAGGGATATACTCTCTGCTCACATTCATTCAAATGCAGAAAAACTGATTGGATGATACTTCATGGTGCAGATGGATAATGACCTGAAGCATATTGCAAAAGCAACCCAAGAGTTTCTCAAGGCAAAGAAATATGAAATTCTTCTTCAGTGACCAAGTCAGTCACTCGATCTCAACCCAGCAGAGCAGATTTTCAGTTGTCAAATACAAAACTGAAGGTAGAAAGATCCTCAAAGAAGAAGCAACTGAAGGTGGCTGCTGTAAAGGCCTGGCAGAGCATTTTAAGGGAAGAAATTGAATTTCGTGGTCTGCATCAGTTCTGTCTTTTGATTGGTCACAGGACTGTAGGTCTCGAAAACAACAACAAAATCTGCAAAAAAACTGCAAAAAACTAACAACTGTGTTTGGTAATAACTACATGCCCCCCCCCCCCAAAAAAAGTGACTAACCACTGTACACATGAAAATACTGATAAGCGTAGCCTATGCTAAAGCTAGCACCTGGTATAAGTGAAAATCTAAAAATATTTTGGATATAATTAATTAAGGATAATTCTATTTTTCTTTGGAAGCAGCCCCTCTGATCACCCCAGGCTGAACACTGCTGCATCCTTCCTGTTTTGGAGATGACATGATTTAAATGGCTCAGCGGTCATGATTTGTTTTCCTGCTCTATCAGCCAACTGCGAGATAGTACAGTCCTTGTGATGAGCATAAGGATTCCTTTCCGCTTGCCTCAGACTGCATAATGCAGTCAGTTCAGTCATCAGAGGGAAGAGTGCTTGTTTCTGTCTGTCCTCTCAGTTCAGTTAGTTTGACAATGTGTGCAGTAATTCCTCTATTCAACCAAACTGGACTTTTTCATGTTTGTTAGTTTTGAGGCAAATGTGTGTGTTGTTGTGTTGACTTGTTCTCATTAGGTTTGCTTTATTAAAATTTTCTAATGTGTTCTTGGTTTTAGTGAATCTCTTGGTTTTTTGTTTTTTTTTGGGTTTTTTTTTTAGTGGTAATTAAACTTTATTTACAGCTAGCTGCTTAAAATGATGATTAAATACACTGTCAAGGTCCAGTCGAGCTTTAATAAAATTAAGTATTAGAGATGTAATGATAAGTACAATGACAGCATTACTATTTATATCATAGGAAATTCTGGAAATTATTGTCAGCTTGTGTAAAATAAAGCTCTGTTTAGTTAACATCCAGCTGTGTGCCCACGCTTGTCCCCTGGCTCCATGTACCACCGACCAGACCTCCTGTATGGGAAAACGACCTTTAAGAGTATCCCTGGAAAACTTGAGCAGACCTGCTGCTATTTTAATCAAGTCCATGTTATGATCCATCGCGCACTACTTTCTCTTCCCCTAAAAAGCAAATGGCAGCTGCTCCCACATATATTTTCTCACCACATTTTAAGTTGTTGCAACAAAAGCATAGTATTAAAACAGGAATATTGTGCTTGTGGCTGAGTTTTGCTTTCACAGCCCCAATTCTGTAAAAGTCGGGATGCTGTGTAAAAATGAAAATAAAGAGAATGAAATGCAGTTCTGTTTTATAGCTTTATGTGTCACCTTATGCATATCTCTCACAAACTGGCTGCAGCTGTTCGCCTGTGAATGAGGATGGGCTCACTGACCAATAATTAATTTTTAAGTACTTTTATTACAAAATGTACTATACTGTGTATACTATGTATACTAAATATACATACAAAACGTGTGTCTGCCAACTGAATGCAGTTTTCTCTTATCTATGATACAGTCTATAATAATTAATGTACTACAGTGTATTTGCATTTATGTAGGCCTTTTCTAGTCGTACTGACCACTCAAAGTACTTTAAACTACAATTTCCAGTTAACTAACAGTGCTTACTAAAAAGTGTTGGGGGGTTTTTCAGGGGACAGGTTCCTGCTCATCTAGATGAAATGGGTAGCAAACAAACACACATATATACTACTAGCTACAGCTCTGTCATCTGGTATACTTCTGATATATCATTAGCTCCTACCCTTTTTGTTTTTGTGTATATGTGAAGACATGTCTGTGGTCATACTCTTTCTTTAAATGTGATTGCATCTGTGTTGTCATTTTTATAAACTGTTTAGCCATTTCTTGAAAATGTACTTGTATCTGTTTCCAGCTACTGACTAGCTTACTGACCGTTATATGATACTCCACCACTGTAAAATGGGGTAACATAATTAAGCTAAAGGTTCTCACTTTTATTTCCTCAAAACTGTTGTTTTGTTTTTTTTTTAGCTGCAGAACCTGGGCGTAAACCCAGCCAACATTGGGTTCAGCTATCTGACGATGGAGTCGGACAAGTTCATCTGCATCCGTGAGAAGGTGGGCGAGCAGAACCAGGTGGTGATTGTGGACATGTCGGATCCCACCAACCCAATCAGGAGACCGATTTCTGCCGACAGTGCCATCATGAACCCCGCCAGCAAAGTCATCGCCCTCAAAGGTATGATGATGACGACGCATATAGAAATGACACAACCCATTTAGGCAGCAGTGGCCAATAGATGAGAAATACTGTATTGTTCTGAGGCAAAAGAAAAAGTCAAAACTGTTGGCTTTTATTACTGGTGGCCCTATATTAAGCGCAAAGTATTTTATTATTGTTTAAAGTCCCAGAATGAAGTCTGCATGGCCTCTGCACTGTTTATTTGCTTCTAGTTTTAACAGATTTAGCCGTTTACTGGAAATGCTGTGGGAAAGTCGCAGCAAAGATTAATGCCTGTCAATGTTGTAAATATGCCGAGTGCACTCACATCTATTACCCAGTGTAGTAAATTGGTTGTGAAAATTGATCGCCTGTCACTGAAACTAACCCTTAGAGCACAAACACAAGCGCTGATCAGGATGATTTGCTTATAATGCTTCTCTCTCTCCCTCCTCCCCCTTCCTCCCTCCCTCCTCCTTCTAAGCACAGTATTCCCTGTTTGCCCCTTTCCTTATGGTCTATCTTTGTCTTCTCATTCTTACCTGATTGACACTTTGCTTTTTCTCCTTTGCTTTCTGTCATTTCTCAGACGGTGAGTTGCTTTCTGTCTGTCTACCCGTCTGGCACGCTGTTGTGATGATACACTGGCCATGTCTCTCTCATAAAAGCTATCCCCTGTATCCCTTTTAACTATGCACATCTATTTCGACCACTGATCAATCAAAACACAGACGGCTACAAGAAAGGCACCTCAGTATCACACGCACACCCACACTCCAGCCTAATCTTCTGGCAAATGCCCTACTTTTATGAGAATTGCACATGTGTTAGCATGACTTGTATGCTGGTAGATGTGTATGTGTGGTATGCATCATCAGATGTTATACAGTGAGAGGAGTCGGGGCACTCTTTGTGCACCTTTGCTCGCCTCTGTGAGCGTGTGCCAGCAGCCGTAATCAATGTTCAGATCTTTCCTTCCTGCACATAAGGGATGCCATTTATGTATCGTAAAGGCTCTGTGTTTGCAAGTTTGTACAGCAGCTCTAGTATTTACATGAGTCATGCATTACATCACCTGTTTGTTTTTCATTAAGTATTTTGGGTAAATGGAGGTTGTATCTGTGTTTAGTCAATTGTGACATTTTCAAAAACTGCCGTCTGCTTTCTGTAGCTGCGGGTCAGGTCACTCAGTAAAGAGTGGTGCTTCCCTGGCTTACGAACAATATCGAGCAGTTCAGATATAATTTTTATTTGCTCTTTATTTCTGACACGAGTTTTGAACACTCGTGTCAGAAATCTCCCTCGGTTCCCCATTACACTGGTGCTCACAGCACGGAACAGTAGTTACATTAAAGAAAATCATCAAGTCTTGGCTGAAACTAGGTCTTCGCCACTCGAAATAATCAAAGGAACAAGCTATTAAAACGTTTCCTCAATGAATAAATAGTTCCAATTAAAAGTAGCTCTATTTATTTTCTGACTATTTCGAGGCAGACGTGTTCATCTGCGGGTCTGTGTGTTACTCAGAACAGCTATTTAATTTGTTGTTTGGAGTTATTTGACGACTTCTTTCTTGCCTGTTTCATCTCACGTCTCTGTTTCTTTACCGACCCTCAGCTGCCAAGACGCTGCAGATCTTCAACATTGAGATGAAGAGTAAGATGAAGGCTCACACCATGTCAGAGGAGGTCATGTTCTGGAAGTGGATCTCTGTAAACACCGTGGCTTTGGTGACAGATACTGCCGTCTATCACTGGAGCATGGAGGGGGATTCCCAACCGACTAAAGTATTCGATCGGCACGCCAGTCTGGCCGGATGTCAGATCATTAACTACAGAACTGACGAACAACAGAAGTGGTTACTGCTGATAGGGATTTCTGCACAGGTATGAAAGCACAGATGATATAAACATTTTCTGTGAAAGGAATATTTATCTCTCTGATCCCTGTTTATAGCCTTATTGGACAAAAGATCACACAAAGAACACTTTATCTGAGGTCAACTTTTGTTCTCTTCACTGGGCTGGAAGGTTTTGGCTGTGAGCAGGTACACGCTGGAAAGCAAAAGAATTGTTTTTACCACACTAAGGTTTGAAACCTTTAGCTATTGTGCGACAGTGAATTAGCTTTAAAAAAAAATCTGCATTCCTAACCAATGACTGGATCATCTACTTTCTACAGGAACCAATAAACTTGGAACTTCATCACTTCCCAGATTTGTTTGCTCACTGAAGGGGAGGATAAAGAGATCAAGCTGTTATGCCATTGTATTATGCCAATAAGGGTGTATAATGTCATTTAAAAAAAAAACACAATTTAGTCCACGAACACATAAAAGACACATTCTGAGAACAGTGGCATGAAATTCTAACAATTAAGCTTCCCAGAAATTTCTGCTGTAACCAGCCTCGCAGCATTTTATCCTTCTCTTACACAAAGAGTCGGTCATGGTTTGCAGCTGGAAAAGGGTAGAGTGCCTATTCCAGGTCAGAGTTGCTGTCCCAAGTGAAGGAGTCTGCGTATCTCTGAGTCTTATTCACAAGTGAGGGGAGCAGGAGACTGACAGATGGATTGGTGATGAGGATGCTATTCCGGTCTGTTGTGGTAAACAGAGCTGAATGTAAAAGTGAAGCATTTACCAGTTGATCGTCCCTACCCTCAGCTATGGTCACAAGCTTTTGGTAATAACTGAAGAATACAAGAAATACGTTTTGTCTGAAGGATCAAGCTGAGGTGGTTCTGGTATCAGACTAGGATATTTCCTGTCCTCTGTTGGGCAAGGTGTTCTGGACATGTCATAGTGGGAGGAGATCAAAGAGTAGGACATGCTGCAAAGATGACATCTCTTTGCTCGCCTCAATGAGATGGAGGAGGCGGTTGGGGAGAGGGAGGTCTGGGCTTCTCTGCTTAGGTTGCTGCACCCTGTGACCTGCCCCTCAATAGGTGAAAGAAAAATGGATGGACAGATGTCTTTTTTGCTGACTTGCTGAATCTCAATAAGAAAATCAATACACCACTCTTTTTCTGTTTTTTCTAAAGGAGTCTGGATCTAGAGGACTATGTCAAAGTATGACAACATGCATACATATTTCAAAGTGAACTTGTTTTATATGTATATGTAAATCAAATAAGCAAACAGTTTGTTTGCCCACATCTAACCAAATGCACAGATAATACCTACCATTTGTTCATACACATACAAACACACTGCCTGAATTTTAAACCTGTATCTTTGATCCTTAATGACTTGAACATATCAATTTTTTCCCCCCACCCTTTTTTTTCCCTTTTTCCTTGTCCTCCAGCAAAACCGTGTGGTCGGAGCAATGCAGCTGTACTCCGTTGACAGGAAAGTGTCCCAGCCCATCGAGGGCCACGCTGCTGCCTTCGGGGAGTTCAAAGTGGAGGGAAATGCCAAACCTTCCACTCTCTTCTGTTTTGCTGTGCGCTCACAGGCTGGGGGAAAGGTGAAGGCCATTCGAATGTACCCATGATGCTATCTGTGTTTTTAGCTGCTGAGCAAACTGCTTTGAAGTGCCTTGAAAGAGTAATGTTTATGTTAGAATCCTATGAAATAACTTTTATGCGTCATGCCTTTTGGTTAAAATTGAAGTTCCTATATGGTAGCATCAGGAAAGTTTATTAATGTACAAATCCTCAACTGTGATGTTCTTTTTGGTCTCATTTGCTGTACTGTTGTCTTGGTTTACTTCTACCAGTTACACATCATCGAAGTTGGTCAGCCAGCTGCAGGAAACCAGCCATTTGCTAAGAAAGCTGTGGATGTGTTTTTCCCACCAGAGGCCCAGACAGACTTTCCTGTTGCTATGCAGGTAAAGAAAATGAGGCTTCTTCTACTGTACTCTGCTCACCACATTATGGGTCACTCCTGAATGTTTCTCTTTCTAATTATTCTCCTCAGATTGGTAGTAAGCATGGCGTAATATACTTGATCACAAAGTATGGTTACATTCACCTGTACGACCTGGAGTCTGGAGTGTGTATTTACATGAACCGAATCAGTGCTGAGACCATCTTTGTAACTGCTCCTCACGAAGCCACTTCGGGAATCATTGGTGTCAATAAGAAGGGACAGGTGAGAAGCAAACGGGCAGTGAGTGTGTGCAGAACAAATTCCCAAGTGAAATGTTTATTGACTGTAATGACTGTAATGTTTTGGCAAGCTATGCCTGGCAGACATTCTTAAGAAACTGGACTGTTAACTGGACACATTTCTTAAGTTTTTAGTTATTTTTACTGCGCAGTTCTTAATTATTATCTGTTCCTTTTTTATTATAGGTTTTGTCAGTATGTGTGGAAGAGGAGAACATTGTAAACTATGCCACCAACGTGCTGCAGAACCCTGATCTCGCCCTGAGGATAGCTGTCAGGTCAAACCTTGCTGGGGCAGAGGAGCTTTTTGCTAGGAAGTTCAACACTCTGTTTGCGCAGGGAAGTTACTCAGAGGCTGCGAAGGTTGCTGCATCAGCACCCAAGGTACGCCTGTCTCTGCTGCCATTTTGCCATTCTTGCCTATGCTAATATGAACCTTGCATTTGCACAAAATCAAATTGTCAAATATTTTTCTGTTGGTGCTTAAAACTATGACAGTTACACACACTGTGATTCAGCACTGAAAAACGAAACCCAAAAAAGAATCCCGTGTATGTTAATGTGAAAACACGGCAATAAACATGAAGTTCTCCTTCAAAACATTTCATGGAATCTGCTTTTGTTTTGTTTTTTACTCTACGACTAATAATTCCTTCATTCTTTGATGTCTTTCCTCGCCTCAGGGTATCCTGCGAACAGCAGAAACCATCCGCAAGTTTCAGAGCGTCCCGGCCCAGCCGGGTCAAGCCTCTCCACTGCTGCAGTACTTTGGTATTCTTCTGGACCAGGGCCAGCTCAACAAGTTTGAGTCTCTGGAGCTGTGCAGGCCTGTCTTGCAACAGGGCCGCAAGCAACTACTGGAGAAATGGCTGAAAGAGGACAAGGTATAACTGGAGGATTAAAGAAATGAGGCAGATTTGTAGATATACATTTATTTTATTTATTTTACAGTGACCAGTGTAAGTGAAGTAGCTTTCCTCCTCTTGTGTTGTAGCTGGAGTGCTCAGAGGAGCTGGGAGACCTGGTGAAGGCCTCTGACCCCACTCTTGCTCTTAGTGTGTACCTCAGAGCAAATGTCCCCAACAAGGTCATTCAGTGCTTTGCAGAGACTGGCCAATTCCAGAAGATAGTGTTGTATGCTAAAAAGGTAATCAGAAGGCTTATTGTGTTTCCATTTAAATTTTGAGCATTGCACAAATGGCAGGCATGAAGTATGTTTATAGTATTGCATTGATGCTTGAAAGTGCATTATTATCCTTCTGCGTTCGCGTAGGTGGGATATACCCCAGACTGGGTGTTTCTGCTGCGGAATGTGATGCGTGTGAATCCAGACCAGGGTCTGCAGTTTGCTCAGATGCTGGTCCAGGATGAGGAACCGCTGGCCAACATCAACCAGGTAAACACGCACAAACGTGAACGCCTCTCTCACTGGAGACATCCTGCTCGTGTGCTCCCTTTAAAATGCATGTGGCTGTTTAGCCTTATACATGCACGCTAACGCACAAAGTGCCCAGTGTGGGAGCCTACATATGTGTTATTCCAGATGTGGCAGCAATGCCAGGAATTCACTGAGTCAGTCACCCTCTCCTCCTTTTAAAGCCACATCATCACTCTGCTCTGTTCTAATCTCAAACAGGGAAGATGATGACTTTATGAAAAGTGATGGTGTTAAGGCGACCTTTGCTTTTCGGATGTGAGCGTTTCATGTTTAAGGACATCTGCAAAACAGAAACATCTGGCTGCCGGGCCTGTGGTGTTTAATAGTGTGCAACTCAAGCCTTTGCATGCTAACTCAAATCATTGTTCACAGATGGTCTGAAATAAAATTAAAAAAAAAAGAACTTTGTCTAGCTATTTCTGTTTTGACTGCTCTTTTCTCTCATGCTCTTTGTTAGATTGTTGATGTGTTTATGGAGGGTAGTCTGATCCAGCAGTGCACCTCTTTCCTATTGGATGCTTTAAAGAACAACCGCCCAGCAGAAGGTCACTTGCAGACACGTCTGCTTGAGATGAACTTAATACACGCCCCCCAGGTGAATGTTAATGTTCAGACTCTCCTGCAACCTTTTCTTTAATAATGTTAAATACAATGTGTTTGCTCATGTGTGCGTATGCGCTGTTTTAGGTAGCAGATGCAATCCTTGGGAACCAGATGTTCACGCACTATGACCGTGCCCATGTTGCTCAGCTGTGTGAGAAGGCAGGACTACTACAGAGAGCTCTTGAACACTACACTGACCTGTACGATATCAAACGAGCCGTGGTTCATACACATCTGCTCAACCCTGAGGTATGCCTGTAGAAGGGCAATGATGCCTGTATACTGCTCTCTTGGGAGCGGCTTCATTTTACTCTTTAATGTGTGAAAATGCTTCCTGAAATGACTCCTTTTTCCTCCGTGCTCAACATGTTGCTTTACTTTCTCCCTGTTTTTTCTTTTTTCTTTTTAGTGGCTGGTGAACTTTTTTGGCTCCTTGTCAGTTGAAGACTCTTTAGAGTGTTTAAGGGCCATGCTGTCGGCTAATATCAGGCAGAACCTGCAGCTGTGTGTCCAGGTAGCATCTAAATATCACGAACAGCTGGGAACTCAAGCGTTAGTGGAGCTTTTTGAATCCTTCAAGAGCTATGAAGGTAGGTGGAGTGGTTTTTCCTCATTTTCTGCAGGTTTGAATTCACACTAGATTAACTTAACCACCGTGTTGTTTCCCTCTCATATCTCTACAAGGCTTGTTTTACTTCCTTGGGTCGATTGTGAATTTCAGCCAAGAGCCCGATGTTCACTTTAAATACATCCAGGCTGCCTGTAAGACCGGCCAGATCAAAGAAGTGGAGAGAATCTGTAGAGAAAGCAACTGTTACGACCCAGACAGGGTTAAAAACTTTCTCAAGGTATAAAGATCCCCTAGCATATTTTTCTGATATTAGCATCTTCCAGAGTTAATTCATAATAAACCTCATGTTTCTTCTGCTTCTAGGAAGCAAAGCTAACGGACCAGCTTCCTCTTATCATTGTTTGTGATCGCTTTGACTTTGTCCACGACCTAGTTCTCTACCTTTACCGCAACAGTCTGCAGAAATACATTGAAATCTATGTACAGAAGGTAAGATCTACAGTTCGGGTGACTTTATACATAATCTGATTATTATCTAGTTATCGTTATCGAGCAGCATGATGCTTCTCTATTTTGAATCCTACCCACTTGCTTTCAGGTCAACCCCAGTCGTTTACCAGTGGTGATTGGAGGTTTATTGGATGTGGATTGTTCTGAGGATGTTATTAAGAACCTGATCATGGTGGTCAGAGGGCAGTTTTCCACTGATGAGCTGGTGGACGAGGTAGAGAAAAGGAACAGGTAAGACTAAAAGGTAAAACAATTTCCTGTCATCTCTTATAGCAGCTTCTGAAATGACCTGGCCTTTAATGCGCAGGTATCATGCTGGTTCATAAAAGCTGTTAAATCTAACTTCTGTAGGAATGAGTTTAAATGATAGATCAGATTGCAAGCCATGTTTGCGGTTTGCCTGAACCACTTAGTTATGTGTGTTTTCCCCTCAAGTCATTGAAGGAAAAGAACAAATACTAACTTGAAAATTGTTTCTTTTCCAATAAACCTTGAGGCGATCAATAGTAAAGAATCATGATCTCCTTAGCTGATGCCTATAAATCCTTAAGCATTCACAAACAGGAGTGGAATACATGAATGTAAATATACAGACATTTATCTTTGTGTTTGCTCAGTGCATGCTTGTTAGTTTAATGCATACATGAAGTTGAAATTAATGTTTTAATTTTAACACCAAAGGTGATTTCTAGAGTGGATTCTCTGAGGTTGTCATTATGTTTCATCGATACCTCAGTATCAACCATCAGAATAACTTTGTCTCATATAATGAAGCTATTTAGTCTGTATCAACAAAGGTGGAAGTGAGAAACCCTAAAACAGGACTCAATCGGCCTGCTGAGTGGACAATGCTGCCATCTAGTCTTCTGGCTGTGCATTACATCACAGGAAAAAGCTACATTGTAGCATCATCTTAGAAATGTAATGTGTGCTTTTACCAGTCCTTGCCATGAAATGAATTTTAAAAGCTTCTCCTAGGTATTATGTAATGAAGCTTTATATTAACGTACAGTTTCTGCTATCAGGTTGAAACTTCTGTTGCCATGGCTGGAGTCTCGTATCCATGAAGGATGTGAGGAGCCAGCTACCCATAACGCCCTGGCCAAGATCTACATTGACAGCAACAACACACCCGAGCGCTTCCTGAAGGAGAACCCGTTCTATGACAGCGCCGTGGTTGGACGCTACTGTGAGAAGAGAGACCCCCACCTGGCCTGTGTGGCTTATGAGAGAGGGCAGTGTGATCTAGACCTCATCAAAGTATGTAGATCACATTGTATGGCTTTAGTGTCATAGTTTAAATGAATATAATGAATGCATTTTAAACTATTTGTTAATGTCAGGTGTGCAATGAGAATTCATTATTTAAGAGTGAGGCTCGATATCTGGTACGGCGGAAAGATCCAGAGCTTTGGGCGACTGTGTTAGAAGAAAACAATCCTTTTAGAAGACAGCTCATCGACCAGGTACGGGATCCTCCACCTCTTCTTTTAAAGTAAAGCACGCAAACATGAATTGTATATATATTTTTTTCTTTCAACATCTATTTTCGATTTTCCTCCTCTCAGGTGGTGCAGACAGCTCTGTCAGAAACCCAAGACCCAGAGGAGGTGTCGGTCACAGTGAAAGCCTTCATGACTGCAGACCTGCCCAATGAGCTGATTGAACTTCTGGAGAAAATCGTACTTGATAATTCAGTCTTCAGTGAACACAGGTACTTCAGGCTCACAGCTTATTCATGGTGATCATTTACGTGCAACCATTTTTCTAACATTTTTTTTTTTTTTTTTTTTTTTTTTGCAGAAACCTACAGAACTTGCTTATTTTGACGGCCATCAAAGCAGATCGCACTCGTGTGATGGAGTACATTAACAGGCTAGACAACTACGATGCTCCGGATATTGCAAACATCGCTATCAGCAACGAGCTCTTTGAAGAGGCATTTGCTATTTTCAAGAAGTTTGATGTGAACACCTCAGCCATACAGGTAAAAACAAACCTAATCCTGCTAAAACTGCACTGATGCTGGAGGTCAAAGTTACAGTAAGCTAAAGTTAATAATCACAGAACCTTTTCTCTGTAAAAATGTACATTAATATGTGCATTTATTTTACTCAATTAAGTACAAATTTCCATTTCTTTTTGTAAAAGAATTTGTTGCGACATTTGTAGTTGGGGATGTTTATATTTCATGTGTCAGGGTATACCTCATCTCTCGACCTGTAAGAACTGGCATAATCTCCCGAGCCCTCCTACCAAAGTTAGAAAAACATTTAAGAAAATCAATGGATTAATGAATGAATTGATATTTACCTTTCCTAAATCCGGGCCATTAAAAGTACTTGTGGGTAAGCCCTTTAACTAAACTAACAAAGTCATTTGCCAATGATAGCAGGTTTCATCAGTTTCTCTTAATCACTGTGAATTTAGCACAATAGTGAAAACGAACGAGCCTTAAAAGTGCTAGTCCTATTGTTTTATCTCATGTTGGCTCATAGAATATAGCCATCTCTTGTTTATTTATTTTTTATTTTGTATCCCTCTAGGTACTGATAGAGCACATAGGGAACTTAGACCGTGCCTATGAGTTTGCGGAGCGCTGTAATGAGCCTGCAGTGTGGAGTCAGTTAGCAAGAGCCCAGCTGCACAGAGACCTGGTCAAGGAAGCCATTGATTCATACATAAAAGCCGTTGACCCGTCAGCATACATGGAGGTGGTCAACGCAGCCAGCAAGAACAGTACGTTTTTGATTTACAGGTAAAACATGCTAATGGTGTTTATCAGTCTTGGGTCTGAGCTGATCTGTAGTGTGTTGCTGTTTCTAGATAACTGGGAGGATTTGGTGAAGTTTCTACAGATGGCTCGGAAGAAAGCCAGAGAGTCTTACGTGGAAACGGAGCTGATCTTTGCTTTAGCTAAAACTAACCGTCTGGCTGAGCTGGAAGAATTTGTCAGCGGGCCCAACAATGCTCACATACAGCAGGTAAAAAAACAACAACAACAAAAGTTCCAGCTGTAGTGTTAAAGAGATGTGTAGCTGTTGCAGAATGTGCTTTTTGCTCTTTGCCAGAAAATGATTGCTATCTATATATTCATCATCTGATCTCTACCTCTCCAGGTGGGCGATAGATGTTATGAGGAGGGTATGTACGAAGCAGCCAAACTTTTGTATAACAATGTGTCCAACTTTGCTCGACTTGCATCCACATTAGTCCACCTGGGAGAGTACCAGGCAGCTGTGGACAGCGCCAGGAAAGCCAACAGCACACGGACATGGAAGGAGGTAACAGGCGCAAAAACACCTCTGCGCACCAAGAATTTGACTATGAAATAATCTGACTCTTAATCTATTATCATATTATAGGGTAAATTACCACCTTTAACTGGGTTTAAACTTAATTTAAATTTTGTGCACACACTATTAAAACAGATTGCACGTTACGGTGGCAGTCTGCTGCTATGTAGGAGTTAATATAGTAGGTGTGTTTAACTTTTAAGTGCCATTCACATCAGGATCTACGTCATAATTATTTCTGGAGTGTCTGATTCATCTGATTTGTCTCTCAGCAAAATAATAATGTATGGATACGTGAGCAGCCATGGATTGCACATGGCTGCTATAGCCTGTTGTTTGTGCTCATTAATTAATTATTTATTCTATTTAATAAGGAGCACGCAGTATAATGGATATCAGTGCCAGATTTGATGAAAATGGCTAATTTGCATCTGCACCCCAAACCAGGGAATTAAAAAAAGAGAAACATTGACACCTGATTATTGCATATTTGTATATAGCAATTTTATTTATATAGAACATTTCATTACATGCAAACTCCGCATGCTAAGTTTACAGTGTTTTAAGGCAGTGCATGTGTAGAAAGCACACATTTAAAAAAGAAAAAGGACAAAATGCAGAGAGAGACAAACCAAAAAAACCAGATTAAAAATACTGCCTTGGTTTGTTCCTTGTCTGAGGTGCATCACAGCTTCTCCAAACGTGCTGCACCCCTTTAGATTTTCTAGTACAATTACAGGTCTCCGCTTTGTCTGATTAATTTAAAAGACATGGGGAAACAATGCCGTAATTCTATACTGAGCATAACTGAATCAATATAGTGGCGAATTACAAGAGTAGTCATTTCAAGGCGCTTTATTTTTATGACATTACAGACAGAAGCCCCAATGATCACACGGTTCCTTACAAGCAAGAGAGATGGATGGTAAACAAAAACAGGACAAAACAAAATGTCAGTGACATGCAATAGTGGATATAAATATAAATAGTGCTTATAAATGAATGGGGAAAAAACAGAAAGGAAAGTGAGGGAGAGAAACGCACTATGGCTACCCAGCAGTCTGAGCCTGTCATAAACAAGATTTATAAAACTACTTAAGGGGCTGATTTAACAGCTTTTTTAAATTTTTACTTTATTATTAGTTTTGTTTTATTTCTGTGGATATAAGAATGAAATTGAGTGATTTTCTTGCTGCAGTTTTTATGTTGTTATTATTACAGCTTTTAATTCAGGTCACCTCAATATAGTCACTTCATGTAAAAAATGACAGATTCTTGATGATTAGAGGATTACACGAAAAGGTAGCAAAACACAGGATATGATGATATGAATGATAGAAGTGGTCCTCTGTTTATCGTTGGCTATCTCCAGTTTCATGCATTAATTTCTTTTCAGGTATGTTTTGCATGCGTGGACGGCGAAGAGTTTCGTCTGGCACAAATCTGCGGCCTTCACATTGTGATCCATGCTGACGAGCTGGAGGACCTTATCAGCTACTACCAGGACCGCGGGTACTTTGAGGAACTCATTGCTCTGCTCGAGGCTGCTTTGGGTCTGGAGCGGGCCCATATGGGTATGTTCACCGAGCTCGCCATCCTGTACTCAAAGTTCAAACCTCAGAAGATGAGGGAGCACCTGGAGCTCTTCTGGTCCAGAGTCAACATCCCAAAGGTAGAGTGTTTCTGTTACTATGTGTGCGCGTTTGCCCGTTTCAAAACTGTTCTTTCTTTTGTCAGATCAAAGAGGTTGCTTGTGTGCCATGAAATCTTCTGATTCATTACTCCGTGAACATTTCTGCTTCTCATCAGCGCCATGAAAAAGGAGGCAGACAGAAAATTAATTGACTTGTTTTTCTGTCTTTTACAGCTAGTTCTTTACTGACACATTTCTGGTGACTTGCAGCAATTAAACTTTCATTTACCAGCTTTATGCAACTGTTTGTCATCTTGCCCTCAAATAACCTTTTAAAAACTTTAAATATCTTTTTTTAAAAATGGTTAAAAGCATGAAATACTATTTTATTTTAATATTTTGCTAATTTCAAAAGATGTGTATTAATACATCTATATAAATGGTTAAAAAATAATAATGCTTTGAGGAAATAGATTGTTTTTTTTTATGTTGCTGCAGCAGTGTGTATTTTTTTTTTTATTTTGCTCAGAGTGTGTGTGTGTGTGTGTGTGTGTGTGTGTGTGTGTGTTTCCCCCCTCCCTCTCAAAAAGAGTAGGTTACATAAAAAATAAATCATCTATTTGACGTCAGCCTTTCAAAGCTTCAAGACATTTTACTTCAAATATATCAAATCTATTAGACCAGCCAAACAAATCTCTGACAGTAATGAATGTTTTCTGTCTACCAGGTTCTTCGTGCTGCAGAGCAGTCTCATTTATGGGCAGAGTTGGTTTTCCTTTACGATAAATACGAGGAGTATGACAACGCTGTCATCACTATGATGACTCATCCGACTGACGCATGGAAAGAAGGGCTTTTTAAAGATATTATTGCAAAGGTAAACACGGCTATTTTTAAGTGTTTATTATTTTCACAAACTGCTTACATGATCAATTGATCACTTATTGTGTTTTTTCTTTTATCCTTTAGGTTGCCAACGTGGAGCTCTACTATAAGTCTCTATCCTTCTATCTGGATTACAAACCCCTCCTACTGAATGATCTGCTGACCATTTTGTCTCCTCGGTTGGACCACAGCCGGACTGTCATCTTTTTTAGCAAGGTAACAACCAGCATGGCCAGCCTCACTTTTTAAAACATATATTAAATAAAATGTGTTTTTCTAAATAAACTGGACCCATTGCTGATATGGTGTGACATGGGTTGCTTTTTCTCACTTAGATGAACCAGCTGAAGTTGGTCAAGCCTTACTTGAGGTCTGTGCAGAATCACAATAACAAGTCTGTCAATGAAGCTCTTAACAACCTGCTTACAGAGGAGGAAGACTACCAGGTTCGCCAGCCCGCTCTGTGACTTATATTGATCACAACACATGATGTAAAACACAAAGAGCTCAAATATGTGACCTATTTGTTGCCATTTTTTGTCGCTTTTGTATTATTTACTGTGTTGTAAGCATTATTTACAATTTTTTTTTAGACATTCAAACAAGTATGGCAATCAAATGCTACAAAACTAAAAAAAAAAAGAGTAATATCTGTGTAAAGAAAGTCATAAGGATATAATCTATGGCCTGGCTGTAAATCGCAGGTGATTTTCTAGCCCCTCTCGTAGCCACTGATAGCAGCAGTTCCAATTTTAGACGTAGCAATTTTGTTTTGCTGTGATGACGCCTGCTTTTTCACACCAGCACCAGTCTCTTTATGTTGAAATCCACAGAGCCAGTTATGGATTGAGGATAGACATCATACTGGTGTAAATGGGTACAGGAAGCAGTGCCCAGGACGCTGTTACCTCTGGATCTCAAATGCAATGCATTTCTATCCGTGTATCATCCACAGGGATTGAGAGCCTCCATTGATGCTTATGACAACTTTGACACCATCGGGTTGGCTCAGAGGTTAGAAAAGCATGAACTGATTGAGTTCAGGCGTATTGCTGCTTATTTGTATAAGGGCAACAACCGCTGGAGACAGAGCGTGGAGCTTTGCAAGAAGGACAAGCTATACAAGGTAATGAAAAAATAATAGAAAAGCTCTTAAAAATACAGGAGACTTTTAAAAGGTTCCATTTCCTCAATGTACCTATAGATGGCAGTGTTTGTTTACTTCACAGGAATGATTCTTTTGGCTAATTTCTCACACTTGAAGATAAAGGATTTTATCTTTCACTCAGCCATGTGAATGAGATACATTTTTGTCTCTTCTAGGATGCCATGCTGTATGCAGCGGAGTCTAAGGATGCTGAGCTGGCAGAGACTTTACTCCAGTGGTTCCTAGAGGAGGGCAGGAAGGAGTGCTTTGCTGCCTGCCTGTTTGCCTCCTATGATCTCCTGCACCCTGACGTGGTGCTGGAGCTGGCCTGGAGGCACAACATAATGGACTTTGCCATGCCGTACTTTATCCAGGTCATGAGAGAGTACCTCACGAAGGTTGGTGCTGACAATCAACACCAGGAGTTTGTTTGATGTCAGCTTTACCACTAAAATAGATTTCACTATTGTGTAATTTTAAGAAGAATATGTGGTGTTGGTGATGTAATATGTCTGTGATTTCTGAGAAACAGGTCAAACATATATGGTGAGACAAGAAGGCAGAGACTAAGGCCTTCTTAAGTAATAATATTTAAAGGGACAGTTCAGCCCATTTTTTTCCCCTCTGGCCTGCAGTGCTGTTTGTCCATCTATATTAGCCGGTGTAGTTTGCTCAGCAGAAGATAATTTCCTATATGAAAGTGCTCACAACAAGATTTGTGCAATTATTTTGTGCAACTAGGTCAATACTTCTGGGAAAAGGGGTTAATGTCGAGTTTGTCGTATGAAATTTTTTTTGGCACTTTAAGAACCACAAGACACTAAAAGTGTCATTTAGTTCTGTTACATTCAAGCCTTCAAGCGACGATGTCACCACAGCTTGTGTTTCCAAAACCATGCAAATACCATCAAAACGATCTAGATGGATTTTAAAAAAAAAATCACTACAAGCCAGAGTGAAACATGTAAATCTTCATAATGACCTTTAAGTATATTTGCCAGTGCTACCTGCAGATATGTGAGGTCATGTCTTTGGGTTCTTTTCCAGGTTGATGAGTTTGCAGCGAAGGTGACGGTCTCTGGCCCTTTTTATTTAAAAAAATTCTCTTCTGTGTTCTGTCTGTCTGTCTGTTTTTCCTGTAACTTATCTCTTAGGTTTCTGATGTAGGAACCTAGCATGGACTGTAGATTGAATTTGGCCTAACTAGGTCTGGTCCTGGAGAACTGTAGTAGTGTGCAGGCTTTTGTTCCACTTGTGCCAGTATATGTTCAGATTAAGCAGGTTTTCCTCCAGTAAGCCCTAATCTTAGTTATTTATTTCTCTTGGTTTTTAGCCATTTGACACAAGTTCATGAGAAATAAAAATAAATAGACACACAACTACTTTTCAGTGAAAACATTAATAAAACATCTGGCTAAATGTGGCAGTAGTATATGAGTTAGACCAGGTGAAATGAACATTTTTAACCTCCTCTTATTCCAAAGTGTATTTTAGAGCCTAAATAATAATGACTTAGTGACATTGACGCAAATCTGATGCAACAGAGATGAAACATAACAATTTTTAATGGATAATGTTTACTGGTTAAAGTTAAGAGTGACTGTATTATAATTGAGTATATAGTCTGCATCTTAATTTTGGGTAAATATGCAGCAGTAAAGGGACGTTTGGTAGATTATAAAGTGTTTTCTAGCTGTCAAGTGCAAGAAGGTAAATGTAGTCTAAAACAAAAACTCTGGAGCCAAGGCCTGTACACTATATATATATATTTTTTCTCTTCTTCTTCAGCACCAGGATTAGCCTGTCCTGGCCTAACGGATACCTCTTACCTCTAACTTTTCTCTCTCTTGGGGCTGCATCTTGTGTCAAGTGGCATTTTTAAAGCCTTGAAACACTGTGATCTTTCCATCTGACGGAGGCTTTTTGAAAGCCCAGAAAAGAAGACAATCACAGAGAAAAAGCTGCTTTGGCTTTAGACTTGCTCGATGCACCCCCATGTTTCTAACTAAAGGTCACTTTGTTTTAGTTTTTATTGTTGAAATTAGTGCAGGGCTGCAAACAATAACCTCAAAGGTTATGTAGTGCCCTTTCCTCAGTTTGTGGAAGTCTTTTCAGTTAGTTTTAGTTTTTCAGTTTAGGTTTGTTGTAGGTAAACCTTTGGTACTGGTCAAACAGGTTGGGGTGGAATCTAACAGCCAGTTTGAGCAGCTAATCAGGTAGAGAAATCCCAACCCCGCCTCACATGAAGTAGTTCAGTACATACATGTTAAACAGGCAGCTTACCCCAGTGATACCATTGTATATGCAAATATCATGTTCTTTTCTCTACACCTTTGTCCCAACTTTTTAAGAAATGTTTATTTCTTTAATTCTGACTCAACATGACTCTGCGCTGACCGAGCTTCAATTATAAACCTTCAGTATTCAGCCTTCTCCACAGTTAAAGCACAGTGCCTGATTACTCCTTTGCACTTAGGGATTAGGATTAGTGCTACAAACAATTCACAATTACTGTACGCCTGGCAAGGATGAGCTTGACCTGCGAGCCCTTAGCTTGATTTTTAGGCCAGCAGTGATAAACACTCAGTCAGGAGGGTCTGCTTGCAGCTGTGATCAGGTGCACGCTGAAGTTGTGACTGCCACTTAATCTTGTAGCACTTTTTTAATGGCACAAAATTGGAATTTAGAAACGTACTGTTTAGCTTTTGCTCTCCTTGTATTCAAATATTTCTTTAACCTTAAACCTTACCTTAATTCTTCTTTTTAAAGGGTCAATTTTACACAAATCACTAAAATAAAATATCAAAATTAAATAAAATCAACCTGCTGGTGTCGAGTTGTGATGCAATTTTGGATTTGTTGCTGCTCTGTTGGATTGATGTTAATCTGCTTTTCTTCCTGGTGCATAAAGCACTTAGCTTTTAGAAAATTAGCACCTTTCCAAATTTGTCATTGTTCATTGTTATCTGGAATTCATAATATGCAGACCATGTAAAGACTTTTTTTTTTTTTTTAAGGCAAATTATTTACTGGTGAATATAAAAAATAAACAGCTTTGAGACACAGATGGTATTTGAATGAAAGATGGTATATTAAAGCTCAGAGCAGAACCTGTTGGATTGGGGTGATAGCAGGAGTGTCACAAGTCATTTGATGCTACTAGATGTGATAAAAGGTTAAATGGTTTAATTTAATGTGATTTGGGTAAACTGACCCTTAAATTTTCATTTAACATTTTTACTGCAAGCTTTATTAGAAATTCTCACCAAACCTGCATGGCATCTTCTCTCACCTTTAGCTGCACTGTGAAGTGGTGATTGTAGTTTTGTCTTTCACAGATGAAGATCATATATCTTCTGTAACTGCTTGTGTTTGTCAGTGTTTATTAATTTGATGTTGGATAAGCCTTAGTGTATTTTTAAAGCTCAGGTATTAGAGTGTATGTTGTAATTTGCAAAGTTTTTGCCAAAAATCTATGAAATATGAAAAACAGATTGAGCCAACTTGAGCTTATATACTTTCTGCACGATACCTAGAATCCATAAACTCAGACTTTCTTTCAACAGTAACCGTGTGAGTGATGTCTAATCAGTCCTCTCTTCTTTGTTGCCCTCAGGTGGACAAACTGGAGGAGGCCGAAAGCCAAAGAAAAACTGAAGAGGAAGTGACAGAACCTCAGCCGATGGTGTTCGGTAGGTTTACAGGCAGAACAGCTCACTGAGGGATGAACATTGTTGTTCCTGGATAAATGATAAATGATTTCCCCAAATGAAGCTTGGGCTATACTTTACAATGATATAATCTAGCTGATTAGTTTACCCATAATAAGTGGACACGCTTGCATTTTCTGTTATTATCTGAAACCAGCAGCAGCTGTTGCTGTGTAATTAGCTTTACACCGCCAAAAGAATTACAGGCTCATTGAGCAGCACATAAAGAAAACCTAAGTGGAGAAAAAAAAAGCCCCATAATTTTGTTTGATATAGAACAAACAAATTTAGCAGTTCAACAAAACAGTCCAGTCATGTGTACTTTCTTATAAAGACAGGGGAAAATTTTATTTTGTCTGTGTTTGTTTTTGTTTATGTGATCAGGTCAGCAGCTGATGTTGACTGCCTCTCCTTCTCCAGTGGCTACCCAGCCAGCGTATCCTGGCTACGGTTACCCTCCCGCTGCTGCCGCAGGCTACCCCGCTCAGCCCGCTTACGGCTTCAGCATGTAGATCCGCCAACTCGTCCTTCTCCTCCACCCCTCTTCCCTACACACATCCACCCACCCTGAACCACACTGCTGCTCTGGGTTTCAACTGGCTGACTGGTGGCGTACAGCCTCCTGAAATTTCGCTGGGCCTTCATTTCCCAGTGAGGCTCCACGTGAATTCACAGAAACTGCAATAGAAACTTTGTCTCTAGTTTTTCCACACCCACTTTAGAACGGTGGCATCAAGTCTGTCGGACCCCCCCCTGTTGTATTTTCCACTCAGACATTATAACTGCATCACTGATCTACACGGCATGAAGTCACCTCTCAGCTCCTTAGAGGTATTAGCATACTGAAGATAACATTAGTTGCGCCAAACCACTCTGTCATGTTGCTGTTCCATGTAGACTTTATTAACCATAGAGCAGCTTTTTTTTTCTGTTTTTTTTTTTTTTCTTTCTTTTTAATTTTAGCACTGAAGAAGAGACTTTACTGCAGAGTTCAGGGGTACCTTACTCCTAAAGCACTGTCACAGCCTTACACATTCTGATGAGGCGGCAAAACGGGCTCATTTGTTCATGTTTAATTTTGCAACTGTCTCATGTTCTGATTAGAAAGACAGTTACTGTGCAATAGTTTTATTTGTCCTTTCACAACAGGTACAAATTGTTTGCTGTATTATGGACTAAGAACACTTATTTTATGAGGTTACAGTCTCTGTGTGCGTATGTGTGTGTGGGAGTATGCGTGTAGCCTCTAAAGCCTTTGGGGGTTTCGTCACCAAAATCAAGACACACTCAATGATATCTCCACTCCTTTGCAGCTGCAAACCTTTTGCTGGGTCAGAGCGGTTGATCTCATCAGTCGACTTTTTGGAGTTTCGGTAACGGTTGTGGCAAAAAGGCTGAAAGAAAGCAGGTGAAAATGGAAAGGCGAAATGTAGACTGTGCATGTGCTGCCAAACTATAATGCTGCAACCAGGAGCACAATTTTCATGTTACACTCAAGTATATGAAGTATTACTAATGTTGAGTAAAAAAAAACAGTTATGTATGATGAAACTTTCTGATCCAACTAATGAAAAAAACAAAAGTGTGGCGAAGCTCCAACACACTCGAGATGAAAACAGGGGAATGTTAGCTCACGTCCTGGTGCCGGCTGGTTCAAGTGTCATTATTGTACTGAAAACAGTGTATAATTTAAATATATTGAAATACCTAACTAATCAAAGTATTATGGAATATGTATTGTCTATAGTGTGTTGTTGTAGTCTTAAAAAGCATAATGATTTTTGTAAGAAAATGACAAAATGCAAAAACAGCAGATGAATAAACGCCAAAATCTTGAGGTAAAGCTGCTCGAGGTAACAAAAGATGAGTTATTGACTTTATTTCATGTCAACGTCCCCATGTGATAAGCAGAGCTCTGGCCCGTCGTGGTCCCGGCACTGGATTTGTCAAAGATAAAATGCAAATAATCTGAGCTGCACACCAGTTGCTTATTTTATCTGCACAATTCATGCATACAGAAAGAGGAATAAAGTTTACACACTGTGTGTGTTCGTGCATTGTTATTTTACATCCGGAGACACTGGGTGTGAAACATTTCAGTTGAATCAAACAAAAATTAAGAGTTAGACTACGAAAAAAGTGGACGGATAGAATTAAAATGCATGAGTGGAAATGTGTTTACTTCTCATCAACACAGCACGCTCGCAGAGGCACTGGTCCGCGTGCTTGTTCACTGTAAATACCTTCAAAGTGTTTATTCTGAACTGCTTAAGTCACATCCGAAAAGGAGAAACTAACACAAAACATAAGTTTTAAAAAATACAAAAATGGACGAACCTACTCTGAAAGGTAACTTACACTAAACCGATTTAAAAATGGAGGAAAACAGGAAAACCTAACTGCTCTGGAGGGCTCTTCCCCTCCCTGTTTTGTTGTTTTGCAAAAGAGGGTATGGAGTTTCACCTTTAAACATGGTTTACATCCATTTTTTGCTACACTGTAATTTCCATCCTCCGCTGGACTCTGACATTTTGGTAACCGAGCTGTCATTTATCTGACTGATGGTTTCTGTCTGTGCCTCCGAGCCTCTTTGTTTGGAGAGGGTGTGGTTGGACTATCTGGACCTGTAACTAGCCGGCGAAGTCAAAAATGCTCACCATTTTCACAGCAGACAATAACAAAGGACTCATTTAGCCTATTTCTGTTTTCCTCGCTCAGCTGTAATCATCTGTTTGGAGGAAAACAGTGAGGCGAGGCTGTGCCCCGCCCTTTTTCGCTGTTGTGTGTGGGGGGGAAAGTGGCTGGTCTCTCACTTTGCGCTCTTACAGCTACAGCTACACACCCGGTGTAACGTTCACTGACCGCTCGGCGGATGTTGAAGTTCATTCGCTTTAATTGGACATTATAAAGTTCAGCAGGATACACGGACACAAGTCTTTATCCGCCCCTTTCTGTGCTTCCGGCTTGCTTTGCTCTCTTACCTACTACCGTCGTGACACGGGGTTTCCATGGTTACAGATAACATTTATTGGACATAGAAGATCCCAACTTCCTTGACAGTTCCAGTATCCGCCCACTGTCAACACAGAGATCCGCCGGAGTCTCCACCTGAATCCAGGAAAGCTCTTCAGACTGAAGGCGCCCAGGTGTTGTGCTACTATACTCTATTTGGAAAAAAAAAAAAAAAAACTAAAAGAAAAAGAAAAAACTGCGAGCCACACTAGACTGGAAGCTTTGTTTTTAGAATTTTACTGCGTTTAATCTGGTAACTATGCAGGGTAAAGGCACTTTTATCAGCCCCTTTCACAGACCGCGGTGTCTGGCGGCAGCGGCACCGGCTGGGAAAGCGAAATTAACTCATCCGGGAAAAGCGATTCTGGCAGGTAAGCGCATCACAATCCACACGGAAAAGTCTCACATGGACACAATGCCACTCTAGTGTTAGTCACAGTTCAAGAAAGCATCCACGCCTCTTTCTTTCTACTTGGCTGTGCTATGAAGCAAAACTTTGTCGAGTCAGAAGCCAGGGAGGTTTAAAAAAGTCAGCGAGCAAAGACGCGCTACAGTTTGCAGAAATGTCGCTATGTTGGGATTAGAAGAAGTTATTATGAGCCAAAGGAGTACCACACTGGTTTGTATTTCCGATAAAAGCTTTCCTTTTAAATGACACGTCACACGTTTTCTTGCATGGACGTGAGTAAGTGGAGTTGCACTAATGTGTCCCAGCTTCAGTTTAGGCAGTAGAGCGTAAGATTGAAGGAAACGATCGTTAAACAAAGTTATAGCCTGGATGTCCTTAAGCCACTCTAATCTGGTGCTGCTTGAATCTTCTACAAAAGGAGGATTTTATTCTTCGGTGTTTCTGTGCTATCAAATCCATCTGTGCTGTCATGGTTAGGTCAGTTTGACCCACTGCACTGACTTGATTTTTATCCTACTTATCTAAAGATCACCTTCACTGCACTTAACATAATGCGCAGTGGGCAGTCGTCCACGCACACTTGAGCCATTTAGAGTCTCGGGTTTGTGCAGTGGGCCATCAGAGCACAAGAGATGCCTTCAGGCTGTATGTTCTTCATTAAAGTACACCACTAGTCTTCTTGAAACTGTACATATTTACATTTTGCTCTTTTTGAGGGGGCGTTTTAAGCAGATCTCATCACCTGAGGTTTTGCACTCAGAAATTTACACATCTTTTTTACTTTTGTATGTATTCTGTCTTTTTTTTTTTTAACTCAATACTTGCAACTGACAATTATTTGAATGGTTTATCAATCAATGTTGAGTTTTTTGGGAGTTATGGCTTAACATCTAATTTAAAAAAGGCCATTAATGGTTGATTATCTCCAAACAACTGATTTCTAGATCAACTGGTGAACTTACTATTCAACAAGACTTGAGTTGTACCGAGTTGTCTCCTTTTGCCCCCTCCCCTCCAAAACCCCTCGACCTCCCTGTGTGATGATGATCAGGCTGCAGCAGCTCCGGCTGATGAAAAGCCTCTCTGAGGTGCTCCTGTATTAAGGCTACATGCTGATATTTGACAGCACTCACACTGATTTTTCAACCCTGAGCTGCTGCAGTTGTCGCATACTGAATGTTTTATAGTTCTGAAGGAATTCTTTTTGATTGTAGATTTAAAAGCACCAGCTGCTGTTTTTTAAAAATACTTTAAATAAATATAAATGTGATAAGTTACAACCTCAGTTCCAAAAATGTTGGTATATTGTGTAAATTGTAAATAAGAACAGAATGCAATGTTAATGTTGAACATAGAAAACACGTTAAAGCTTTAATATGAGACATCTTAGAATGTTGTGAAAAATATTAGCTCGTTTTGAACTTTATGTAAGCAACACACCTCCAAAAAGTTGTGACTGGCTACACAAAAGGCTGGTAAATTAAGTGAAAATACAAAGAAATAGCTGGAGAAACATTTTGCAGTAATTAACAACAGGCCAGTAAAAGACTGGATTAAAAAAAAGAGTATCTTAGAAATTGTGTAACAATTTCAGAGTAATATAAAACTGTGAAGAATTTGATTATCTCGTCATCTACAGTGCTTATTAGAAGATCCTGGGAATCTGGGGAAATCTGTGTGCAAGGGACGAGGGCGAAAATCTGAGAGTGCCTGTGATCTTCATGAGCTCAGGAACACTTCCAGAAATCATTATCTGTGAACACAAATGGCGCCTAAAGGTCTTTTGTGCAGAAGAAGAAGCTATATGTGATCATGGTCCACAAACGCTATGTCTTCTCTGGGGACAAGTGGAAAACTGTTCTCTGATTAGAGGAATCGATACCATTGAGAGGTATTAGCAATGGTATTGACACATCCACATATCCTTTCGTGGGGTCATACATACAAATTTCATCAAGACGATGCTAAATCTTGTACTGGATCTATTACAGTAGCATGGCTTCATATTAGAAGAGCCTGGGTGCTGAACTGCGGGCAGTCCTGCAGTCCAGACCTTTTATCAGTTTAGAACTTTTGGAGCATTTGGCACTGTCTCAACTTTTTTGGGGATGTGTTGCTGCCATCAAATTCAAAATGACCTTAGTTTCTTCTTAAAATGGTAAGTTTAAACCTTTTTTCATGTTCTACCGTGAATAAACTATGGGTTTAATATGGTAATGAGATTTGCAAACCATTGCATTTTGTATATTTTTTGTATATTACACAGCTTCCCAACTATTTTGGAACTGGGAACCTCTGATTCACATTTAAGGCTATTTAGGTATTTTTTCCTGTGCACATTAAAGCTAATTTATATCAGTTTGAATCGTGTCACTAGTCTGACTAATGAAGCTGTCAATTCAAAAACAGCCAAATAGTGTAAGATTTTGTGTTAGGGTGGGAGGTGGAGTAAGAGGAGGAGGAAAAAAATCTCATGTCCTGTCAGCTGCATAGAAATGGAAAAGAGGTCGTGGTGAGATCTTTGCCTTCCCCCATCACTCCTGTGCAGCCTGATTGACTGGATATGGCCCAGTGTTGTACCCTGCTCCCTTAGCTGTTTAGCTCAAGTCAGGCCTGTCTGTCTAGTTTTGCAACAGCCGCACAGTTGCATTCTGTCTCAACTTTGTGCATCCTGTGTAGAAACCAGCGACTTATCATTCTCTGTCTACAGTTTAGAAATGAAGGTGCATCAGAGCGTCACAGGATGACTCAGCAGTAGATATAAAATGTGTGATTCTGACCTGAGATACCAAAAGGAAAGATAATAGTTTAAACAGTCCTAACTAGGTTTTCTTTTTGGTTTTCTGTCATGCTAATGCTACTTTGTATCCTTCTTGGTTAACAGTATGTCTGTGTACACAGAGAAAGTCACTCAAATAAATGGCCAAAGGCTGAAAAGAAGACAAAGCAAGAAGCAGAAGGTCAAAGCTTAATGGCTTAGCGAGCCCGCATAGTCTGGTTGAGAGAAGCGGGGTATTTTTTATTTTTTTCTTTTCTTTGAGCTCTTTTCTGCTCCCATTGGTTTGTTCAGCTCCTCTCTCCACAGCCACTGGTGATGACTGAAGTTGAGACACGACAGGAGGGAGAATTTTATCTGTGTGAAGCCTCAGGGAGAGCGCGATCTAAATGCCTCTCTGGTCCTGGTTTACAGGCTGTTGTGATTTCATGTGCTGTTGTAGCTTTTATTAATAACCTTTTTGTACTGGAGAAGCAGACTCAGAGCCACAGTAAGAATGAGGAAGTTTTTTTTTCTTGCTTTCCTAGATAGATTGGGTATTTCTCTGATAGTTTTAATATCACATTTCCTCCTTTCCCCCTTTCTTCTCCTCTCCTCCATCACTCTCGCTCCAGCCTCGGGGCAGCCAGTTAAGGTTTCTGAGTGGCTGTCTGCTCTCAGGCTCAGAGGGCTCATCAAACTGTGGCTTACTCCCCGTTTCCTCGCGTCACAGGCGACACACAGTGTCCCCTCCCATCCATTGTGGTTGCTGCTTGCAGACCCTGAGTACCAGGAGGCGAGACAATAATTCACAGTGCACTCGTCTGTTCAGCCCCCAGCCACCCCACTGTAACAGCTTGCACTCCCGCTCACGCGAATAAACATCACAGAAAAAAGATTGCAATAATTTAAAATACAGAGCGCCAGTTTAATGTCAGCTTAATATTACACGTTTTGTTTTTGCCATTGTGTTTCTGATTTTTTTTTTTGCAGATCTGATTTAGTACCACATTGTTTAAAAAAAAAAAAAAATCACTCAGCATCAACATGAAGCTGCTATAAATTTGTGTCAAAGTTAAATATGATATATTAATTATAGCAGGGTAATTAATTTACAACTAATGTGTTGGGTTCAAAAATACCCTGATGAAAAAAGGCTAGCTCAAAACAATAATTTAAAGGCCTTCATATCCTATTTCCTCAGACGGGTCCTGAGGGAAATATCCGGCTCTTAGTGGCAAAATTTTCCAGTATGTGGAGATACCTATAACTTTTGTCTGCTCTTGGTCCTTTGCTGTGTACAGGGCTTTTAAAAATAGCTGCCTGCATCTGGAAGGCACAGAGAGCAATAAAACAAAACAATGAGCGTAAAGATGCCAGAACACACACGATCTAAATGTGTTGTAAACATAGACTCTGGATGAAAGAGTGACAGAGCTGTTCTGACACTGCTTTCCATTTTAAAGCCATTAGTTCAGTATCAAAGCTACATTGGGGCCAGGGATCACAGATGAAGGCTGGGAATCACTGAGAAATCAGAGAGTACAGAACATTTATACAGCAGGAAATTAGCAGTCTATGTAAAAACAGCCAAGATCGTCCCCTTCCATCCCCCTTTCTGTCTCCATTTGGGGCCATGCATTGTGTTGTATCAAACAAGACATTAAACAAGTGAGACCATAAACTCATCAGGAAGCTGTTTCCTGAGGTCAAAGATTGGTTGAGAAGTCGGGTTTCATCGTAGACAACCTAATGCCTTTTTGACACTGTTGCAAACGTTACTTTAACTGATGCTGAAAGTCGGTTGTCATTCAACATAAATACATAACTAATACAAATTCAGCCTTGTCTCCAGATGTACAGCTTGTCACAACAACCTGTGCGTAGTTGCTCTGCTCATGTAAAGAAGAGTACAGCCTTCATGCTGCAGGGTTCTAGGCAGTTGAATCGACTGCTATGTAAAATTAATCAACACCCCCCTCATATAATTAAGCATCAGTGGAGAATTACAGAGTGTTATCCAGGACAGAGGAAGCCTAAAAGGCCAGACGTCAGATGAATTATTCTTTTCATCTTTTGCGCAAGTCAAACAGAAATATCGCAGCACTACTAATATGACACCTCCTGTTTGAAGTGCATCAGTCCTCTGGCTACATTCTTCATGTTGACTGGAGATTTGACCGTAAGAACATCTTTCCCTCAGACTCTTTCCCGTGTTTTCTCCCCACCAGAGAATTGGAAGTAACCGATAACAATCCTGATGAAGAACATCCGAATTAATAATACATTTTGATGCAAAACACACAGACCGACACAGATTATTTTGGGTGTGTTATATTGTCTTTAACTTTTACTGCATCAGTGATTTAGTGCAGCAGGCTGAAGAGCTAACCCTATACTGCTAGTGAAAAAAAATATAAATACCGATAGAAACGGTACTTCCCATATATGTAAAACATGCCACATTGCCAGGTCTTCCTAACTAAAAAGGAAGTTTTTTTGTTTTTTTTTTTGTTTTTTAGTGCACCAGATGTGCTGGGTGCTCATTAGTCACCATAGCAGACAGGACAGGATTTCAGAAGCTGCTCTTCCCTGTCAGCTGGCTGCCTGGCTGTCTTCTCACCTGGCTTCCTCTGTGTCTCTCTGTACTACAAACAATGGACGTCAATTTGTGTATGTGTGGATTTTTCATTCGTTAATATCAGTTGGTCAATGTGTACATAAAGAATGAGTTCAAGAGTAGGTGGAGTTGAAATGGTGGGTCATTTAAGCGATAAGTCAATAAGCACCTAAAGGGTTTCTCCTGGCTTAAATGGACCTTTGGAGGTGACTGAGCACTATTGTACCACATATAATAAAGGTAGCAGGCCTGTGCTACATTAATTAACAGAAATCTTATTATTTCTGCAAGTGAAATGATGTTCGCTTGTCAAAATGTCTCAGGTTTTAAATTCATTTAAATGCAACCTCGGATGAGCAAAACACACAACATAACACACTGTATCCTTATTTTTTTCAACACCAGGAAAACTAAAATGCAAGAAAGCAAAAGGTAACTGTATAGCTAACAGTGTCTGGGCGGATTGCTGTAATAATTATAAATGTGCAAATGTTTCAGCACCAGGTGGCTGTCTGGTCTGGTTTGTGGTCTAGTTCTAATTTGGTGTGAATTAATTAGTTTGGAATGAATTTGAAACCAGATGGCTGATTGAGCCTAGTCACAGCACCGGTGTAGCTGAATGGAAGGAGATTCCTGCAACCAGGATCCAAAGTTTCAGGGAAATCCTGAAAGTGTTACAAAAGTGTATTCTTGCCTCATATGCATTTAATTTTGAGATTTATGTCTCACACATTTTTGGCTATGCAGGCATTCAACTGTGCAGGGCCCATCTGTGAAATCGGAGAGGTGTTGATTAAGTTATAAATTTATCTTCTCTGCCCAGAGAGTGACAGTGTTACCTTGAAATGGCACATCTGTGTCTGATTTATTAAACTGCTGTTTAGTCTAAGTTTTTAACAGTCTGTAGAAGCATATTTGTATCAGGGACTCCATTTTTTTCTTTTTTCTTTTTTTTTACCCTCTTCTGGGTTCAGCTTACTCTTTTCAATTTCCTTTCTTGTAATATTAAGTGTCAGAAATCCATATCGATGCATCGATTTTATGACACAGAGTGAAGAAGAGTAGTGGGGGGATGAGGAGAGAGGAAGGAAGGTGCTGCCGAGAGAAAAATTAAGAGCAGGAGAGGGAGAGCGAGCCCGGGAAGATAAAGATTAATGGCCATTTTTCTCATGTAACCCAGTTTTGGCAGCTCACAGGAGTCGTTTAGGGTGTCATCTGTAAATGTGTCTAGAGGCACGTGTGTGCCTCAGTACTGGGTATATGCTGCAAAATGGACTAGGAGACAAACGGGCAGCTTCTCCTCCGCAGGCGCTGTGTCTGATGAGGATTGATCTTGTGTTTGTCTCTGCTGCTGAGTCGCTGTGTTCTGAGTGAGTGCTGGTTGGTTTTACATGCAGAGACGTCTTGGCACAAAGCAGAAGAATAATGTTGATTGTTTAGTCTTCTATCCAAGACACACTGGGCCACTGATCCTGGATCAGGATGGATGTCGCTGAATGGAGTATTGTAAAGCTCATGTGATTTCTGTTACACCTCAGCTGGCGTACGATTACTTACTACTCCAGCAGGATTAGCAGCATTACAGCTCACGAGCCTCCTGATTAAAATGTATGTCTGTCTGTGTGTGGTGATCTTGTGTTTGGCTTTCAGATCTGAGGACAGTTTGTCATGCTTGATTTTAGAGATGAGGTTAGAATTTGGTTTAGCATGGGCAGCTACATTGGCATTCGGCTTAGCAGACTCCTGAGAATCAAGGGCAGCTAAATGGAAAATTGCTAATAATGAAATATGTTGCTGAAAAGTTAATTAACAATCACCTGTTTCCGGGTCATTGTTTATAAAAGCACATAAAATATTAAAGCTAATAAAAAGTTTAACTCATAGTTGGTAGATTAAACATTCAAGGACCAAACGTGCCTTTATCTACCTTAATGGGCAATTTGTTGTACAGTCAGAAGAAGTCGCACAGAAGGTTTCAAGTACGCAGTCTTAAATAAACAACAAGTGAAACATGAAAACTTACTAAAAAGGTAGAAGTCCAGAATAAAGTAGGATTATTATAAAGTTAGTGTGTCATTTAAAAGGCCAGTGGCAGCCGAGGCAGATAAGGTTTAGTCTTTGCCATTTGTGTTGGTATACTGTGTCTGAAGTCAAACAGAACCAACGTGAGCTCCTCAGAAAAAGGGCCAAGATCAGCCACGACTGACTGGGCTTCTTGGAAGTCCTAGGCTCATGTGCAATGTTGCTGCACACGCTGATGATACCTTGCAGTCTACTTTTATTTTTTTAAGGTTCAGTGACATGTACCAGGCAAATGTGGATGTAAGAGTAGATTCAATGAAACATAAACACCACAAAGTTTGTGAAAAAAGTACATGTGCTGCTAAGTTTTTCTTTAAGAGGCACCTACTTGAAGCTCAAAGGTCAACAGCATGCACATAAATGGTGAATAGTACTTGAACTAAAGGCTAGAAACTAGACTGGAAACCAGGAAGGTTTCCCCACTAAATATTTCTCCCATATTTACAGAATCTGATTACGGGGACCCTCATGTTACTCATTGTTATGGTCAATATATCAACATGAAAACGTCATGATTTTGCGTTCTTAAAATGTATTTTGTTGTCAAAAATAGTGGTGAAAATACATGCTTTCTTTTGTTCACATTTTCCTGGTGTCCCAGCACGAGTGAGTCAACTAATGCTAAAAGTTGATGCTGTTTTAAAGGCAAATGGTCGTCACACCCAATATTGATTTTAAAATGTCCATTTCCTGCACTTTGTATGACGTCAGTACTTCAGATACTTGAGATGATTTGATTTTCACTGTGTTGGATTCCTGTGGTCTTTGGGGAAATTGTTTTGGTCTTTGCTCAAATTTAGATGTGTTACTGTAAGAGGTTTCTCATTTCTGATTAGATTTTTTTTTTTCAAGCACTAATTTCTGTAAGTGTCTGTGTAAACCCGTGACTTGCTTGTGCCTCTCGTGCACGCTGTTCATGTGTGTTCATCTGTGTCATTGAGTTAATGGAGGGTCTTGGCCTCGGTAATGGAACCCCTCCCTGTAGGCCGTGGATAATTTAATTAATGTCAACAGTCTCTCCATCCCTCCTCCTTTCCTTGTGACTCATCTGTGTTATTCTTTGGCTTTGAACACTTGTCCTTATCTACTTGCGGTAACTCACTGTCTTTGGCTGGTTTCAGGCCAAACCCTGCAAGAATCACTTAAGAATCACCATTTTCTTGCTTTCTTTCTGCCTATTTTTCTTTCTCCAAACACTCATTTAATGCTTTAGGTAAAGAAAATAGTCAAACATGTAAGTGGCAGCTGAATTTTCTTGCACAACCTCCTTCTAGTTTATTCATTCTTCATTGAGACAGGAACAGTTGATTCATTTTTGCCCAGCTCGTTACTCTTCCTCCCTCTACAGCAGCACTTTTAATGTTTATGGAGGGAGAGCCATTTGTGGAGTCACTGTAATGATCCATGATGTAATGGCGTACCTTGTAATTCTTAAGGGGAGCAGCAGTCTAAGTAAGGCTGCACCCAAACAGACACAGCAGCTGGTTTTCTTTCTTCAGTGTTCACTTTTAAATTGGTGCCACTTTTGTCTGTGGCTGTTCTTGTATGTTCTCTGAATGAATGATGATTGGGTCTGATTTCTTTTGTGTTTCCAGGTGGAATCGCAGGTGGCATAGAGATCTGCATCACCTTTCCCACAGAGTATGTCAAGACCCAGTTACAGCTGGATGAGAAGGCCAATCCACCAAAATATAGAGGAATAGGTTTGTATGCAGTGAGTGGAATAGTGTAAAATGAGTGGAATTCATTCACCAGCCACTTCATTGGATATGCTTGTTCAGTCACACATTAATGTGAACATCTAATTAGCTAATCACATAGCAGCAGCTCAGTGCATTTGAGCATGTAAATATGGTCAACCTCCTGAAGTTCAAACCAAGAGTCACATGAATTATGAGAGGAGAGGACATAAATACAGACTCATCAGCAGGCAGCTGTAAACAGAAGGCAAACATTTATTTAGGCTGATTACAAATCCATTAAATGATGAGGAACTCAAAACTCATAGCACTTCAAAAACTGTTAGAGACACACAGGGGCAGTAACGGAAATATGAGGGTAATTAGCATATGTGGACACAGCAGGATATTGAGAGACAGGTGAAAATAAGGAGGAGAAAGACAACTAAACACTACACACTGAAAAAGAGTAACGATCAGAATAAAACAGGAAGTGATAGCAATAACTCAATTGGGGGAAAACAGACTCACGAATTACAATGTGAATTTAATATGGGATAAAAATGTCTCGATGCATGCTCAATCATCCAGGCAAGGAAATCCCAGAAAGTTGATTCTGTTACTCTTCGTCAGTCATCCAAGTGGCTTCTTCAGTTTCAACATCCAGATGCACAAAATCAACTTTCTGGGATTAATCTAGGGTAGTTGACAAAAGATGATGGAATGCTTTACATAAAACAGCCTGGCCATGTCTGTCCTTTTATGACCACAGTGCATGCACGGCCCATGTCATCCTGTCTGGTTCTTTTTGGTTGCGTTATCATTTTAATTTTTGTTTTTTTTTACATGCAACACATTTCATCAACCCATCAATGGACTGCTTTACACCAATGATATGTACTTACAGACATTATGTTTATTATTGAGTCTGTTAAGCTTTTGTTAATATTTATAAAATTGGAAGCATAACTCTATTCGTGGCATTTGAGCAAGTCAAAACACTAGCATGGTGCACCTAATGAAGTGACCAGGGAGTGCAGGATTTAATCTGGTGGCAGACATCTACTACAGGCTCAAAAACAGTATTCTTTATTACTTTTATTCAAATTTTCAGCAAAACCTAATAAAATAAACAGTATTTCTGCAGCAAGAGAGCATAAACAATGATAAAAAAAACATACAATAATCCAATAAAAGCAACACTCTCGGGAGCTCATTATCTAATTACCCATCATCCCCAGGTACATTAGTGATTCTGGCAGGCTGTCACTGTGCTTGTTTATATGACTTAGATCAGACCAATGCACACTCGCCATCCATGCATACGAGTGTACACAAACACACCCAGGATCTGTGGATATCATTTGAGGATTTGAGGATTGGAGACCGTGCTAATGAGCACTCAAGACAGCTGCTGCTTTTCTTGTTCAGTTGGCTTCATTGGAGAACTTTGATTGCTGGACTGATGCAGCCAAGAGCCAGGAACAAGCTTAAAGTAAAACACCAGATTTTGTGAAAATATCAGCTGAGGTACAGCCCATCTGCGGCATATATATGTTATATTTAATTACTGTTGCTACATGCTCTTTTGTGATGTTGATGATTGAGGTGTAAATGACAAGTGTATTGGTGTATTCTCTAAAGGGTTAACGCACTCAGCCTGAAAAACAGACAAATTGTAGAATTTTTATATTTGAAAATTAGAAAGCAAACTGTGTTGTATGCAAATATGCATATCATGTTCATTCTATAATATTTGCTGCTTGTGTACCTGCTTTAGGTGACTGTGTGAAACAGACAGTACAGAGTCACGGTATCAAAGGGCTATACAGAGGTCTCAGCTCTCTGCTGTATGGATCCATACCCAAATCTGCTGTCAGGTATGTTATAAAGCAGAGGTCTGTCATGTGCAAGGTAAATACATTTGCTTGAGCATAATTTGTGATGTAATATTCTGTTTATTAAGTTAAAATATGGCTGAAGTAAAGAGCAATGTCCACAGTCACAACACAGTAAATGCTGCTTGCAGATTTACTGCACTTCTACTTTGTTACGGTGTAAGAAAATGGAATCAAAAATGGAATCGCAGTGATGCTGTATATACTCCTCCTCCTTCTGCCCCTCTTAGTTCTCCTTTCTTCCTCATCATCATTGTATAAAATCAGTTTGGTTTTTTTTGTTTGTTTAAAAAAAAAAAAACTTTTTTGATTGTCTTTAGGAGGATGTGTGGTCAGCAGATCTATTTTCACATGACACAGCAGTTAGTGTGAAGGAATTGTTTTAGAGGACACATTTTAGATGCTTTCACTTTGTTAATTAACTGAGCATGAACACAGTATTAAAGGCAGAGGTAGCCATGGTGACCATTTGTTATGAAAGTCCTGTTTTGAGGTCTAGGGTAGAGCATTTTCGTCATGGTGTTTTGAAAGTACCTGACGAGCAAAGGGTGGATTGACAGCATAGTGAGACTATCTTCATTTCTGAAACAAAAGACTGAGCTCATAAATTCATCAGGAAAGTGTTTACTGAGGTTACAGAGCAACTGAGCTGAGGGCTGTTTTCCCATAGACTTCTATACAACAGTAACCTGCAACGTGAGGAATCACCCCTGCTGTCTATTAGATAGAATGGAGGTTTAAGTTACTTGCTCAGTGGCTTCATTTTTTTAGACCTAGAAGCTACACCCAGCTTTTATGCTATGTATGGGATACACCCTTTCCTCAGATTGCTTGCATCATTCTATAAATAATAATAAGAACATAAAATAAGAATCATTTTAATTTAACCCATGTGTCATTTTTTTAAAGCTTTTTCCCCTCTTTCTTCTCATTGACATTTTTCTTGATATCAGACAGAAATGACACTTGAACTCAAAGCTTTCTAAAAAAGTTTTTGCTTTTAACTTTGTTCATTAAAATCTTAGATCGCATGCTTATATTCTAATAATCACAAACTGGTAGAGAGTACATATGTACAAATATAAATGCACTGAAGGAACGTGGAATGAAAGGAACCCTTTTAGCTAAAGCCGCTGTGATCTTCTACCTGAAACCATTAACTCACACACTCCAATTATTCTAGTCCATTACCCACAAGGCAAGGCATAAATGCCACACTAGCATTCAGTATAATTATGTTATTCTTTTGTAGCAGTGACATTTATCTTCAGACAAGTGTGAACACACACACACACACACACACACACACACACACACACACACACACACATACACAGATACACACACACACACACACACAAACACACGTGTAGCTATCTTTGTGAGAACATTTATGGATATATTACACTCCCTAGTGCCTTACCCAATAGAAACCTAACTCTTACCTTTGTAATAATAATAATAATGGATTGCATTTATATAGCGCTTTTCGGGACCCTCAAAGCGCTTTACAATACCACTATTCATTCACTCTCACATTCACACACTGGTGGAGGCAAGCTACAGTTGTAGCCACAGCTGCCCTGGGGCAGACTGACAGAGCGAGGCTGCCATATGCGCCATCGGCCCCTCTGACCAGGGGGTGAAAATGAAAATCTTCACTTCCTCACTGTGTCCTCACTCCATTGTTCTAAAACTCAAACTGATCCTCATAAAGATGGTTGTACATACGTACGTATACACACACACAAAATAAAGAAAAGAGAGAGGGGATAGGAGGCAAAACGATTAAAATGAAGAACAAAAAAAGTGTGTGTGTGTGTGTGTGTGTGTGTGTGTGTGTGTGTGTGTGTGTGTGTGTGTGTGTGAGTGTGTGTGTGTGTGTGTGTGTGTGTGTGTGTGTGTGTGTGTGTGTGTGTGTTATGCGTTATGCTGGAGGGTAACGTGTGTCTGTACAATAGAGAGACAGGCCCAGCCAGGCGGAGCAAAGATGCCACTCAAACTCCGACAGGGTCTCAATAGGGTTACAGACAGGGAGACTTGGGTGTGTTTATGCTGATGCACAGTGTATATGTTTGTGTGTGTGTGTGTGTGTCAATCAGCCTTTAGCATCATTTTAAGAGTGAGTCTGAATGGTTTTGTTTCAGCTCAAAGGAGAATTTTCTGTGAGGGAATATGGCAGGGTGGCGAAAAGCCGTTTATTGCCATAGAAATGTTATAAGGGAATATGATGTCATTTATATATGGATTTTGGACACTTTCTACTGTGCAGTGAAGTTTAAAAATCTTTATAAATGGCCACATTGCATATTAGCATTCGTATAACATGCTCTCTGTGGTGTATACACATTTAGGCCAGGAATCTTTTAAGCTTGTGACCCATTTAGCTGTTGACTGTAATCAGCTGTTTAACTTTTTTTATACTTTGTCAGCCCTAAAGAAAAAATATTAAAAATTCTTAATAAAATCACAAAAAGGACAAAATTAAAGGCAGATTTGAAACATATAAATGGTCCTTCAAAAATGCTTTTTCTACTTGCTACTGAAATAGAAGAGACTAAACAAACTGATAAGGATATTTTGACTTTTTGTGATGGGTAAGGTCATCTTCTATTTCTGCTCTTGAGATCAGCCTACTTTGAAAATTAAAACTACATACAAGTGGTCACATTTTATATAGAAATGTGTATGAAATGCCTTTGTCTCCATTGTCTACATGTCTTTTGGTCTTTTTCATTTAAGATTCTTACCCCTTTAAATGTCTAATAATAATGATTATTATAGTTATATTTAAATCTGCAAAAGCTGTATATTTAAAAGGATCAGAGGGAAAACCAGTGACTTCAAAATACTGCAGAAAACAAATACTTGAGTTTAAAAAAAAAAAAAAGAAAAATGAATATAAGAAATTAAAAACTGCTGAGATTTGGAAAGTTAGTTTTGATTAATGGAGAATACCTTGACACTTTTCTGTTAAGCACTGCTTGGTCTGCTTAGTTTTTCTACCCCCTGCCTTTTTTTTTCTTACTTCCTCCATCTTCTTTCCCCTTCGTCTTTTCCATCACTCCTTTTCTTCCAGCCCGCTCATTCCATTAACTGATTGCCTGTGCACCCTCATGTGCCATGGAGTATGCTGGAAGGTTGTCAGGGAGGTAAGAGAGGGACATGCAAGAGAGCTTTTGACCTTTGTCTCTCCTTAGCTCTTCATCCATATCAGCATTCTTTCTTCTCCCTTCCCTTCCCTTTCCTTTCCTTCGTCTTCTCGACAGAAAAAAGTGACCCTATAAAAACGACCCCCTAACGAAGACTGGGCAGCAGTCCACTATCTAGGATGACTCATCTGTGACTGTGGATGTCAGCCAAACGATGTGTCACATTCTGACTGTAAAGTTTAGTCCACTTGTTAAATGAGTCGGGGAGAGGCTATAGAGTAAATTGGCAAAGGAGAGAGCCTGACAGTAGCATATTTCTCCTCGGCAGACTTTAATGAATAGCATTTGTTTCACAAGGTTAGTCATTAAGTGCTCTGCCATCATTCTAGCATGCTGTGCGGAAGAGCTTTATTTTTTAATTTGCCCTAAGCTAAAACAGTGTTTGTAGTCAGCAAATGGTGTGAGAAAAGACAGGAATTTATGTTTATGTACTGTTAGGTGCTGCTAAGGATTCAGTTTATTGTGGGGAGCCTGTCTTTCAAAGCAATCTGAATCAGTGCGAGTAGTGAGACAGGAACAGATGTGGAGAGTTAATGAGCAGAAGTAAGTCTTGGTTAGAACGGCAGATGGAGAAGAAAACTAAAATCCGATGAAGCGAGTCTAGTTTTTTTAAATTTATTTTTTAGACCTGTTACAACAGTAGGTAAATGGTTCAAGCAGACTGAGAAAAGAGAGGAAAACAAAGCATTCATCAAGACCTAATGTCTGTGCTCCCCCTCCTCTTTGCTAAATGTACCAGGCAGTGTCCTCCCGCCGCCACAATTCAATTCCATCTATAAATAACCTTTCTTGCAAAGGACTTGCTGGCACACCATTTGCAGAGAAACACAAACCACACCTCTCTGTAGCTGGGCTGGCTTCCATGGCAGCTGTTGCTGGTCACACATTGGTTACTGAGACTCTGCAGTTTATTGGTTCATCTTTAATGAGGATGCAGGACAATAAAATAAAACGCCTGAACACATTAAGCTGTTACAGCAGTTTGCTTTCTCCAAAAATCTGAGTTGGAAGAAGCTTTCTAATTTCATCTGTGCTCACTGAGACATGAAAACCCTTACCTTTGCCTGCAGTATTACTATCTATTTGAATTTATTTAGTTTACTCAATTTTAGTAAAAACAAACGTGACTACAGTGGGTAGTTTAATTTCTTAAACCAACTTTGAACTTGCAGTGTTGCCATGTGAAAGACTGAAATAATCTGAGTATTTGTAGAAGAAATTATTTCACAGTTCACAGTGTAATCACAAAGATTGTCCACATGTAATTATTAAATGAGATTAACTTTGTTATTCAGTCTGTTTTTCTCAGACACTCCTATGTCTACATTTCCCATAATTCTTTGCTGGCTTTTTTCCTACTTGTTAGGTTTGGGGTGTTTGAGTTCCTCAGTAACCACGCCAAGGATGAGTCCGGTCGACTGGACAGCACCAAAGGCCTGCTGTGTGGGCTTGGAGCCGGGGTCATGGAGGCTGTTCTGGTGGTCTGCCCAATGGAAACAGTCAAGGTGTGTTTCTGAAGCTCATCTGAGCTGACCCTCAATATATAGAGAGAGCAACAGTGTCAATGTATGAAAATGTATAAAAA
>NW_024582415.1:617666-731725 GCF_018398535.1 Haplochromis burtoni
TTTGGTGCCTTTGTAGGTCCACTGTGAATTATAATCTATAAATTATGAACTGCAAATAATGAAATTTTACTAAATGGGATAAGAGATATTTGTGCATTTTAAAATCACTTCATGTTAGAGGAACTTCAGTGCAAACATGGACATCTCGGGATGTTCATAATCTGTTGTCTAAATGGGCCGTTTGTTAAATGTGACCATTTTCAGAAAGTGGGCAGCATGATGGTGCAGCAGTTAGAGCTCACATCACCTGAAAAACCTCAATAAGGTTTCTGGTTGTAATTTTTGTCTGCTGGGGCCTTTCTGTGGGGAGTGTGCATGTGTGTCGCTGTGTCTGTGAGGATTTCCTCCCACAGCTCAAAGACAGGTTTGGTTGCGTGGATGTGAGAGGGTGCGGTGTTCTGCTTCACTGTTTTAGCCCTGTGAGAGACTGCGGCTATTTCGGCTGCAATTTTGGATTTCAGCGATTATTAAAAGATTACTGAGATAAAAATAATGTGTGCCACATTCCGTGCAGGCTGTGGCTTGTATACAGTTTGATATAGCCACAATTTTATCAGAGTCTATGAAGAATTGTTAAGAATGACTTATAAATTATTCTCATCATGATTTTTGTCATATTGTGTCTTCGGCCTATGAAGTAAAACTAGATGAAAACCACTGACTGAAGGTTAAAGTTACCAACCTTTTAGAGAAATATTCTTTGTAAGAGAACTACACTAAACCTCTTCAGTTTTCACTCCCACATCTGTAAAATGTATCGTCTGTATTTTTGTGTCTTTAATCTCCCAAGGTTAAATTCATTCATGACCAGACATCAGCCAACCCCAAATACAAGGGATTCTTCCACGGAGTCAGAGAGATGATCAGGGCTCAAGGTAAATGTGGGCTTCATGCATGACATTCACCTGACATCTGCTGGTTGGTTAGGGTAATGCACTGGGAAACACTGACCCTGATCAAGCATCAACAACAATATTCACTCTCATATCATTGTGTAAATCATCAGACAGACTGCCCCCCTGCCCTCCCCCTCCAACAACATTTACAGCCTCTCATACTGAAACACTCAAATGTGATGTCAGTTAAGATTGTGAGGCTTTTAGTTCTTAGCCCTTAAGTTGGAAATTGGGATTGGACTGTGGTATTCAGGTTCTTTTCTATTCAATGTGCTGTCTAATTTAATTGAAGAAGGATTTATTAACTTATCCTCTGGCTTCCGGGTTGAACAGGATTAAGAGGGACATATCAGGGTCTAACTGCAACAGTCTTGAAGCAAGGCTCCAACCAGGCTATTCGATTTTTCGTGATGACTTCTCTCAAGAACTGGTACAAAGGTGCGTGTACATGAGTACAGCTGGTTTGTTATTACTATAAACAATATTTAATAAAAAGAGACCAACTCTGCAAATGGTCTGAAGGGTTATTGTAGGTCATTGTGCAGTTCTTTGAACCCCCGTTGGGTTTCCAAAGGCTGTTTTGCATAGTAATAATACAGTGTGTGGAGATTGATATATAGAGTATTGCTTTTAATATTTATGATGTGAAATTAATTAGCACATTAGTATCCTTCATGTTAATGAGTTTAGAACTAACTCTGATTTAGAGCTAACCCCACCCTTCATACTGCTCTGTCACATTCATAAGGTGATAACCCCAACAAAGCAATAAATCCACTGGTGACTGGACTCTTTGGAGCCACAGCAGGAGCAGCCAGTGTATTTGGAAACACTCCACTAGATGTCATCAAGACAAGGATGCAGGTACATAATGCAACAGATGCTACAAATCACACGCTTTTTCTTACTTGCTTGTGTTTTTAAATACGAACTTGCAACCCGTGGACAGATGTACTAATGCTCTTCTGCTTTTTCTAAAGGGTCTAGAAGCACATAAATATAAAAGCACGCTGGACTGTGCCATGAAGATCTTGAGATATGAAGGGTTGGCAGCGTAAGTACACCTCCATGTTTTATTTCGCTTGGTTTAGCTTGTAGTGTTGGTTTCACAGCTGATTTAAAACAACACAGCTTTAAAAAAAACCAATGTGTCTTTCTTTATTTCACAGATTCTACTGTCAACACTGTATAAGAAATGCTTTTTGGCTTTAGTTTATTACTCTAAAGAACTTGAATGAAAAAATCTAAACTTAAACACTTTAAGAAAAAGAATGTGCCAAATGATTAAAAAAAACAAAAACTAATCAAAATACTAGAAAATATAACCCTAACCGCAGATAAATATGGCTCCACCCTAAACAATTAATGTCTTACATACTCCTCCCTCTTTCTTTATCCCTCTACAGGTTCTATAAAGGAACAGTTCCCCGGCTTGGCCGTGTATGTCTTGATGTGGCCATAGTTTTCATCATCTATGAGGAGGTCGTAAAGGTTCTGAATATGGTCTGGAAAACAGAATAGGTGGTTGGACATACGACGAAGGTGGCAACTTCCTCCTTTACAAGCATCAGACATAGATCTGACTTCAGCAGGCCTCTTTTGTGTCATGAAACCAACAGCAGAAGGGGTGAAAAAGAGAGCTGAACTTAGATTAGTGTTGTATGCAGAGCAGGAAGTCAATATACTCGGAGACAAAAGAAGAAAAGGGGGCCTGGCGTCACCTACACCTGGTGTAAGTGATGCTCAGCATCAACATTCCCTGACAAGATTGAAGAAAAAGAAAGATAAATGATAATTAAATAATAATAAAAAAGAACCTTTATTCTAAAGATGCATCACCAGTTTATAAATGTATATAAAAATACTGGCCAATAGCATCGCCAGCAGCAGCACCTTTATTTTAAGTTATCTGGTTTACTTTCTCTGTAAGCCTCTGTCAGGGAAGAGCATTATATGTAGTCATTCACAGCTGTTTTACTGCAAATATGCAGATATCCGGCTGGATTTTCTTGAGTTTGCGTTGCTTTCTGTCTCTTCTAAAACTCCAGAGGAGCCAGAGTGCAACTGGTTGCAGTTTGCAGTCACACAAGCTGCAGCAACTTCCATAGTTGGGCCTTAAATAAAATTGGTTTATAACCTGCCATGTATTTTTATACAGTGTAGATTCAATTTAATTTATTGATAACTTACTGAATATTATATATTTTAAATCCTGTGCCAAATGTCAAACCTATTGTGTTATGAAAGTCTGTTCAGAAGAAAGCAAAAGTAACCTAATTATCTTAAGAGAATAGTAAATATTATGACTATGTACTGTGAGATACATAATTTTTGGAAGTGAATTATTAAATAGAGAATTAAGAGAATATTTGCTGTTAATCTGTGCCACACTGTTGTTTTTTTTTTTTTTTTTTCTTTATCGGGTGTATAAATGTTTGGGTTTTTTTTTTTTTTTAAGATCACTGTGAGTCTAGAAGACACAATGAGTCGTTTAGACAAAGTAACATCGGGCTTCTATTTTGCTTTTAGTGGAAACAACACCTCTAACTGGGTCATATTTTACCAACCTGACTCCACCCAGTGTGGATTTTTGTTCTGTTTACATTAGATACAGTTTTACTTTTTATTTTATTTTATTTTATTTTCCTGCTAAATACACTGCTCGGCCAAATTAAAATAAAAATAAAAAAAATTACAAATTCTAATATTTTATTGGACCGGCTTTAGCTTTGATAACAGCATGCAATCATCAGGGCATGGTTTTGATAAGCTTATGGAATATCACAGCATTTATTTCTATCCAGGGTTGGTTTAATTTTTTATTTATTTATTTTGCCAGGATCTTGATGATAGCAGTGTCAGGCCACTGTGAACATCACAAAGATTCTCAATGAGTCTGCGGCCAAGTCATGTGTGAAAACAATGATTTGTGTTCCCTGACCTGCTCTTTCACAATATGAGCCTGACAAATCCTGGCATTGTCATCTTGGAATCTGACCGTGCTATCAGGAAAGAAACAAACATTACTGAAAAAACCTGGAGGATGTTCAGGTCATGTGCTGACGTCATTATTTGGGCAAGTAATGCTGCTGAAACTCAAACTGCTCAGATCATAACACTGCCCCCGTGCGAGGCATTCGCCATGATGTATGCATCACTTCATCCGCCTCTTTTCTTACCCCAGTGCACCAATGACTCTGGAACAGGGACCTCATCAGACGACATGCCTTTTATTTATTTATTTTTTACAATGCTCCAGAGTTAAATTGTTATCCTCCTGAAGTGGCATTAAATCAAGTTCACGACCACAGGATATCACACGATTCTTTAAGAAAGAGAAATTACTCACTGCATCAATTAGGGTTCAATCTATTGCCATCTGAAACTTCACTATCTGTCCAATGGAAGGATGCTAACTATTTGCTTCATTCCAGGTGGTGACTTTTTTTTCCTGGGCAGTATTTGTTTCTTATACAAATTTTTGGATGATTGTTGGAAATCAGTTTGTTCAGTTTCCAGCGTCATTCTGTTTCAGTGCCATGTTTCATTCAAAGTTGAACTCCATGTGCCTTTTGCGGGTGTGTTTGTTGGCGAAAACATCTTGACCAGTATCCTCATGCATTATCCAGCTTCACCAGGGTGACAGTAATTTCTGTGGTGGTTAAAACGGTTAACGTTTACATAACCGACATCATGCCATCAAATCCAGAAACCCTAATTTTTAACGTTTCTGTAAACACTCATGAATGTTGTTTTTTGACTGGCATTCACCCTGTTCTGTCCTTTTAGGTGTGACAATAGCTTATTTCATGTTTAATTAACCTGCTCTTTAATCATCATACAAGAAAACTGTGTGGTCCGGACATGTTTTTATAATAACAACAAGGGGTCTGCTTGTTCTAGTTGTTACCACTGTTCGAGTATTGTAATTCTCAAAATTGTCTTTTATTTAATATTCATGAAAATATTATTATTATTATTCTGTATTTTCTGCGCAGCCAGACAAAGTACTCATGTTCACCACTGCCAGACAACCAAGAGAACATTATACTGTGATAATAAATCAGTGTATTCCAATGCTGTGTATATGGAATTGTGTGTTTGTGTGCGTGCGTGTGTGTGTGGGTCATGTTGATGAAGCTTGTGCAATAAATGTCCCTTACTTAATGTCTGTGCTTTAATGTAAAGTTGTTTGTTGTAGGGGGATTTGAAAACAAATTGAAATAAACATCTGAAACATTGAAGCATGCAGTCTGGTTGTTTTTGTTGCCCTCCTCACTCGTTAACTGTTATTCTGCCCTTTTCCTCACTGCAGATAACATCAGGACAAAGGGAGGGGGGGCAGGTAGGGGAGGAATCGAACAAGGAACTCGTTCTTCTAGTTTTGGCTCTTGTGCCTGTACAGTGAACTGTAACTATCCATGCTTTCTCTCGCTCTCTTTCTTACTCATTTCGTTACTCTCTCTCTCTCACGCATTATTCAAAACACTGGTTCAGGAATGCACAGCTCTCTGCAGAAGATGACTTGAAATTTTTAGTTTGAATGAGGAAGTAGAAGGACTCATAAGTAAAACTCAAGTAACAAAGTAAAAAAAAAAAAGTACTCACTGTGGGGAATTCTTCTTCTTTGGGAGAGTCCAGCTAAACTTGAAGCTATCTAATGCAGTACTGTAATAAATCCATTAATTGGGTCATAATGTTGCGTTTGTGATGTTTGTGATATAATTCCTTGACTTCCCCCTTGTGCAACCTCAACATCTTTACAGTATAAAGATTCTTGTGGCTTGGCTCAGTTCCATCGAAGCACCCTGACATTTTCTCACACGCTTTACTCCCGGACATCACTTGATCCAGATCCTGCAGTCCTTCAGCACATCAAGGTGTTTGTAAATGTTCTGTCTCACTCTGTAATTAACTCATCTTAGCTGAAACTCAACAAAGAGCTTTTAGTGGGTGACATCAGAAAGGCCTAGGAACTGGTGTGCGCAAACACCAAAGGTCTCCTTGGAGTGTGATAACAGCATCTCCAGAGATGTTGTTCAGTATCAGTAGGTGGAAGGAATGCATGCTGTGTGCAAACATCTTGAGGATATTCCTTTACGCTCACAATTTTACGGTAATAGAGGAGCACGTGTGAAATGCTGACTTTAAACAAATGCGATGTACAATCCAATTCTGGGCTCGTTGTCATGGTCCTGGGTTTTTGTGTTTCTGGGATTTGAAAATTTTGTGAATAACTTCACTTTAGGTTTTTGTTTCAGTTCTGTTATTATGTTAGAATTTTAAGTTGTTTCTTTATCCTTGAGAAAACAAGGTTAAACCTACTATTATTTTATTATTCCAGTATTTTGTGAGTGAGTGTTAGTTTATGTGCTTTTGAGTCTGTGATTCCTGGTTTTACCTTATGACTAGTCTACTGATAGTTTTTTCTCTCTCTCATGTCTTGTTAATGACTGTTCCTCTGTTTCTTTCATGTCTACTGTGATCCTTCTGATCTCCCTGTTTAGTATTTGTCTTTGGTTTATTCCCTGTGTTACTTTGAAGATTAGTTTTGTTTCATGTGTCTCTCTCACACACAGCCTGTGTCATTTGTGCAGTCTTGTGATATTTTCTGTCTCATGTTTTTTTTTTTTCCCTTCTTTTTCCTTTTCCTTTTTTCTTTTAAATGCTATCCTAATTTCAGGATCTAAAAACATTTTTCTCTGATTTTATTAATTCTTTTTCTCCTGTTTCTACTGTAATTCATTCTCATCATTGTATACGTTTATCTTACACATCCTGCATTTATGGCCTCCACACAGATTCGCACTCATTTTCAATCACAGTGGATGTTTGATTTCTTTCTCAGGACAACAAACAAACAAACAAACAAACAAACAAACAAAAACAAACCCTAAAACAAACATTGACAACCAAATGCTGTTTTTCCTGACAGAAACTAAACTTTGCACCTTTATCACAAAAACAGATTATTCAAGTTGGTGATTATACATGAATATAGTTCAAAGGAAATGAACGGAAGTACTGTATACTACACATTTCATCTGCTTTAAGCACTAGGGGGCGCTGTTTATCAAACACGCGTACACACTTCACCGACGAGAACGCCCCCTCCTTCCCCCCTCCCAGCCCCTTCGAGTGCGCACAATAGGGCTTTATGAGGAGCGGCATCATAACGCTGTCTTCCTCTTCTTCTCCCTTTCTGCTGCTCGGCAACGAGCAATAAACAATAAAAAATATATATTGTTTTTTGAGAGTAGCTTGATTGTGTTGCCAACTTGCAGCTTGTAGGCGGTTAAACGAACTGAGTATGTTTAATGAAAAACATTTCCAAAGAATTAGCGCAAGTCTATGTCTCACTCTACTGCCCCCCTAACCCCAGCCCCCCACACAACTTTTTACTTAAATATTTCTCGAGGGCAAACATGTTTGAATCTTTTCATGGTTATAGCAATGCATTAAAACAAGCAATTTTAGAACATGGAGCTTGAATAATTAACAAAGCTCCAAAAAGGACTCGCAACTCCTTAGAATACTTCATACAGATTTGTACATCAGATACCGCTGGATTCAAAAGCAGGACAAAGAGTTGCAGATCCAGCATTTTCTATACGTTTGTGACCGTAACTAAAGTGGAGGAAAGCTATTGTCTTTGCATTTGTGCTTTTACAGTATCCGCCATGGCTGTTTTTCTCCAGCCAGAGCCAGTGAAGAGAAAGTAATTTCATTGTTCTCCAGTCTTTCTCTCAGCGGGATGGATGCACTTAGTTCTTCGGCATGAGTGGACATTATTTTGTTGCTGCGGCTCAAAAGGACCTCGTCAAATTGCACGGTGGCTGCAGACTGAATGTTGATTTCTCTTTCGTTTAGTTTTAACGTAACATTAAAATGACCAGGCCGCTGTCCGTGGTGCTGAATTCGATTTTGTGATCGGAAGAGCTGATATGGACAAAAACCTGTTACACAATATTTACACTCACTGCAACAGAAATCGCGTAGCATGCATTTTTCATTTCAGGTGTATGCAGCTGTTTTATTGAAATGTGTCTGATTCCAGACCTTATACAGGCCCTCGTTGAGGCTTATTTTACTTTTCCATTGTAATCTTGGCAGCAGCAGAGGGCCAAAATATTTTGAAACTCATATATTTATTTATGTATCTGAAACCTCACACACAAGCTAGAGAGAGAGAGCGCAAGGTTGGTGCTGTAAGTCTGTAAGTACCGAACAGTAGCTTGGGGGCGGTGTCCTGCTCACTAAAAGAGGAGTTAGTGAGCGCGCACGACTCCACTTAAATTTTACGCGTCACTTGTTCGTCCAGGCGTTTACACAGAAGATACCTCGTTTTCTGCACAAGCAGGACCATGTTGCACTTGGATTTTATATAGAAAATACAAATTTCACCTTAATAAAATTATTTGATTATTATTATTATTTTTTAAAAAGGCAACAACAGCACAGAGCAGCAACAGCGTGTGTGGAGCAAGTGGTCCCAGAAAGATTTCCGTCATGGGAGCGTATGGATGGAGCTCAGCGCGTCTTGGCTTTGTCGTTTGGGGATTTTTGGCATTTTTCTGCGGAGAATTTGTCCCACAGGCTGAAGCAGGCTGCAGGGAGCGAGAGAGCCCAAACTGCTGCACCGGCCGGAACAACGAATGTTTTGAGTACTCCAGGAGGAAAACAGTGTGTTACTGCGATACCTACTGTCAGAAAACAAGAGACTGTTGCGAGGACTATCAGAGCGTTTGCCAAATATCTGGTGAGTTGTTTGCTCTGTTGTGCTCGCTGACATTTGATATCAGATAACAGCAGTTTTGTCTATTTGAAGTTTGAAAGCTCAAAGAGCGAGGAAGAAATAAGGTATGTAGTGTATATGTGTTTTGAATCCTATCCAATGACTGCTGCTGTTCATTGTTGTTTAGTTTTGGGGAGGGATGGCTGCCACTGAGGTGACACGTAGGGAGTGAGACATACTACACGTAGCTGTTTTTAATATGCCCAATATGGCTCTTTGTTTTAAGTGACCAGCGAGAGGTGACTACCGTCTGCCTTGTGTGGTTTTACATTTGTAGCTTCGACTCATGACCTTCACATCACAGCTTCACATTGCACAGCCTGGACATTAAGTGGTCTGAGAGACCATAACAACATTAGTTTAGTCTTAAAGCCATAAAAATGACCTTAAATTAGAAACACTCATTTGCTTATTCCTTAAAACGTATTTGTGGGCAACCCCCCATCATCAACCAGGCTTTTGCTATATATGGACAAATGAGGGAACAGACACCATGGAAACAGACTGCCAAAGATGGTCAGAATTACAGTGGAGCTATGTCTTAGATGTGACAGACAGGAAACACTCTGACCTGTAACAAAAGCAACTCTTATAGTGAAGTATATGGCACTACTCAAGTTCACAAAGAGATTTCTCTGGCATAAATACCCTGAGAATGTGACCCTCTTAAGCACACTTGAGGGGTCAGTCCTAAAGGGAAAAGAGCTTTTAAACTGTGGAGCAATCCCACTATTATATACAAGCTGGTTTGAGTATTTTATCTGTTCTGTGACGTGAATAGGCTGCCCCATCCAGACTTCAATCACTAACTTACCGTAAAACTGTGTACACAACTAACACAAGGACAGTTGTAATACACTTCATTAGACCTCACTGTTTACTATAAAGAGCCCATAAACATCTGCTAATCAATTTTAGCTGTAATATTGCCGTTATCAGAGCTACACTAGTTTTTGTACAGGTTAAAGCTCAGCTAAGGAGCATATGGTAAGGGATCTAAAATGGAATAAGGATCCAGCATTTTCATCTTTGCTGTATTATCAGGCTTTAGAAAAGCTAGGCCATGACAGGAGACTTCACTCAATGTCTTTAAAACAGATCAGGCTGGTGGCATAAAGTAGCATGAAGGATGAAGAGGATTATTCAGGAATGAAGACATATTAGTAAACAAGTAGAGAGAAGAATTTTGAATCCATTGCGAAACCAAAGGTCAGTATTAACTCCCCTTTTCAGCCACCTGCGTATGCTGGTTCTAGTTACGTGGGAGGGGCTTAGAAAAGAGAGGACTGCTTATTTCCAAACATTGGGAGGTTTTTTTCTTCTACTTTTAAAAAAAAAATCTCCTTTTTTGATTTACCCTATTGCATCTTTAGTCCTTTTGCATCATTAGGTTTAAGCCATTTTTGCATTTTCAGGATTCTTTACTTTAAATTAAACAATTGAGTTTCGGTAACAATCAGCCACACAGATTTTAAAGTACTTTAATGTAAATTTAGGCTGAATTAGACTTGAGTTTGTTTGTCTTTAAATATGCTCAAGTGAAGCAATTCATCTCAGTAAGTGCCATGTATGCTTTTATTTTGTTTACAGTACCGTTGTAGTGATGTGGTCCTTTACTGCAGCGTGGTGGAAATGTTGGACTGAAATTGAAATGGGGGTAGATAAGCTAAAGTATTCATAAACATCAGTATATTACTTTAAATTGCACATGAAAGAGTTAAGATTAACATACACATGAGTTTTTCTTTTGGCTTTGCTCTCAATGCCAAGCTGTTTTTATTGTTATGGAAACATTAGAAAGTGGATTTTTTTTTTTAACTAAATAAATAAACTCTACAGTGTTTGTAAAACCAGAGATGTGACTTTTTGAAAGCAAGGGAGGAAGCAACACTTTGTGAACAGACCCAGATTTCTTTTTAATTTAACAATCAGCTAGATTGCCATTCAGAAACATCATTTTGCCATTCACAAACCAGATCCATGTGTCTGACAAGATGAATGTTAACAGGAAATGAGCTCAGGTTAGTGTGGAGCCGTCATTGTAACAGCCTCTTATCTCAGCTCTTATCACAGCTCACAGCTGCCCTGTGCAGTTTTTTTTTTAAAATTTTTATTTCACAGTCTGAACATAAGAATGAACCCACATGGATCAATAAACATTTTGTATGCAATCTGAAAATCTTTACAGTAAAAACACAGCATTTATCATCAGGCTTGGCTCTGCTCCATCCTAGCCCCCTGATATGTCCTCACCAACTTAACACTCAGAGTTGATCCTGAAGCTCTGCAACACATCAAGCAGTTTGTGTGTGACACTATTGGAGGCTGTAATTACCTCCTGTTTGCTGGAGCTCAACACAGTGCTTTGAGTGGGTGACATCAGAGCAGACACAGAAAAAAACATGGATATAAACACTCAGAGATGTTGTTAAAATGAAGGATTTGACAGGAGTGTGAACTGTGTGTAAACACAGACGGACACTGTACAAGTTAAAGTAATGATTGAGCAAAATCAACTTGTGAGCAAGGGCACAAAACAGACTTTATTGTTGTTAAGAGAAGCGATGTAGAAACATAAGACAAACTGTGTTAGTGGAAAAAATGCAGCTGACACCACATACAGTACAATCAGTTCATGCACAGTCCAGCGATGGCCTCATTTAATGCATTGATAACGGAAATGTTAGGTGATATTTTCTTTTCTTCTTCTTGTTACCTTGCAGGTGATTGCACTATTGTGTTTGTCTGAAAAAGCAGTAGATATCTATATACCTAATACCTCCAGCACCATGTTTCATTCACTGTGATTTCCCTGCAGATGTTTCCAGGTTCCAGGCTCATTCAGGTGGATGAAACCTTATCAGCCTCACAGTTTGTGGGATTTTTGGGCAGCTTATAAAAGGCGCAGTGAACTCAACACACCCTAATATAAAACTGACACACAAGCTAAACGTAAACTAGAATAATTATAGATGGACTAAACAGTTAAAGTAAATTACACTATCCACCTGTTAATTGATTAATAGGTGGATAATTGATTAACAGGTGGATAGTGGATCCACGGGTTAATCAATTAACAGGTGGATAATAGTTAGAGGTGGGATGTACTATGGACCGGTCGCCAATCTGTTGCAATGCTAATACAGGCAATCATTCATGCTGACCTTCACACCTGGAGTCAGTTTTGAATCACTAAGCAATCGAACCCCATGCATGTCTTTGGACCCAGTGAGAACACAGAGATCTGGACAACATGCAAACCCCACACAGAAAGGCCCCAGACTGGATTCAAACCGTATCTACCGTATCAATTCACTTTGTAGAGGGAAAGGATGATAGAAAATGTTTTTTAAATGTAAAACTTTGAAATATATTAGCTTTTCAAGGAATCTCTGCAGATGGAAACTCTCAAAAATCAGTTTCTGGTTAAATTTGAGGCTGAGAATGAGTTATGGATTTGTATTCTTATGCTTAGATGAGATTTCCAACTTCGTGTAGTATTTCTTGGGATTGAAATTATAACATATAGCAAGCTGACATGATTTTTCTATTTTATGAACTTCATGTTTTGGTCAACAGTCTGGCTTATATAACTTCAGTAGTTGCAGGCTATTAATTTCCAAATGTACACCTCACAGCAAAAACTACTTGTAGGCATCTTTTGGCTGGTTTAGCAGGTCGAGCTGTTGGCCACCATTTTTTTTATTATTCTAGCCACAAACAAAAGTAAAAGTTTAAACCTCTCACTAATTAATGTTTATCTGAAAGGAAAACATCTCACAGTAAGATTAAGAACCAAGGAACAATGAGCTTTTGCTTCTGGCATCAGCACCTCAGAAAATTTGCTTATATTTTATAGAGACGTGCCAAATCTTTATTTGAAATCTTTGAAAGGTTTTTGCATTGGCAAAGATTGTGATAGATATTTAACTACCAGGAGGAAATGAGTTTTTAAAGACATACTTTGTATTGGTCAAAATCAGCACACCTTTTAAGTTGGTTTTGTCAGATTTCTCTGTTTATTCCATTCATGTATGAAATTAAACTGGATAATGCCCCCAAACAACTGCCAAATAAGGTCTCAGAGGCATTAAAGGATGGTTGAAGCGTGGTAACACTTGCTTCCAGAAGGACTTTGATGTTGTCTCCTGTTATAGAAGTGATTTTCATACACCAGTTTCAGTCTTAACTCTATGGTTCCCATTACGATAAGCTCCCATTCCTCTTCATTGACTCTAGAGATCATTTGGGGCAGTAAGAAGCAAGAAGGGGCAGCTTCTCTCTTCTACTGCAGCCTCTGGTGGTTCTCACCCTAACAGGAAAATACATTAAAGCCTCTGCATTTGGTACATGAGACTTTTGCTCATCATTCATCTCTCTCTCTCCTCTCTGTTTCTCTTTATTTTCTCTACCATTCTCTGCCACAATGTTTCCCTCTTTCCACCTAAGTTCACTCCCTCTTTTTCTTCCTTGCATCCCACATGTTCTCTGTTCTGCTAGTAGGGAATGTCTTTACATAATGAAGACTAAACAGGCCAGCTGTTGGATTTTTTTTTTTTTGGGACAAATATGTTAAACACCTCTTGGCACTCACATGCTACATTTTGCAAATCTGATGTCCAGCATCTGGTTTCTTCTTGACAGGAAAACACTGCTGAGCTTGAAGGGCATTAACAGTTTTCACTCACTTACTGTAAGCACAAATGAAGGTGCATATGCGTATCACTAAATCGAAGGGGGCTTGCAAAGGGAAACTCCTGCCTTGGCTGTCTGTAGTGTTTGATTGCTGTGTTTGACTCTGTCCACCCATCATCAGGTAAAGGTCAAGGTAATTTCAGTACATTATTCCCTTTTTCTAGACTTCTTTCCTCTGCAGCTTCAAGGTTTTTGTCAGACTAATGGTGTTGGTGAGCAAATAGTGAGCATTTTCACACAGAGAACCTTTTTGTTTGACGAAAAGTACAAAGATAATCTTTATTTTTTGTCAGCACTTCCATTTTTTTTTTAGTGTATGTCAAATCCGAAGCTCAGTTGAAGCAACTACACGAGTAATCTACCCAACTTTGTTAATGCTTCCATTCCTGAAAGGAAAAATTTAATCGTGTTTCACAGACAGACAAAGATCGCCTTATCTGTGAAGCCTCTAACTGTAATTCTTCTTTTTCTTTCTTTTTAGAGTGTTTCTTCTTCACTTACCTTTTTTTTCACACACTATGTGTTTATACAAGTTCCTGCATTTAAGCATTAGATATTATTAATCTCTGGCTCTTTTCCACAGCATGTCTTTGTCCTGTCTTTCTCCCCTCAACCCCAGCCATTTGCAGCAGATGGCCGCCCTTCCTGCTTGTATATAGGAAACATTCACCTGCTATTAGGGCTCAGTCCAGTCTTCTCAACTCCTATTAACAGGCTTGAGGTTCCTGTTTTGGTGAAGATTATAAGGCTTGTCTGATGGGACCAAGGCCCAGACAGGGAAGGGAGGGTGACCGTGGAGGCTTTGAGGTGCAGTGGTCCACCAGAGCAGCTGGACATCTGGGTCTCATCAGAGAAGAGATGGGGCTGGAAGGAAAGGGAGGGGGTGGGTGAGTGAGTGAAGCTCAGAACCAAAAAAAGGAGACAGATGGGGGGGAAGAACAAGGGAGAGTGGGGGACAACGTAATAAAAGGAGTGGAAGATAAAGCAAATTGGGCAGGCAGGTCTGAGACCCTAAAATGGAGGTAGAATTCAAGGAGAATAAAAGGAAAGGCAAAGGAATGCCATCCCAAAAGGCTATTATCCCACTGAAACAAGAGTGACTGGAGTTTGGCAGAAGTTGAGAGATAAAAGTGCTTATGTTGGATCATTGGTCATTGGTTCTGTTTAGTTTAATGCTGTCTGAGGCTTTGCCTGCTGCCTGAAAAATTAGTCATAGACAAGCAAAGTCCTTTCACTTTAAACTTTGACAGCAACCAGATTTGTACTGTGGTGCTGCTGGTTCACTGAAACGGACGACTTCCCTGTTTTCCATATTAATGACACTTACGTTAAACTGGTGAAAATAATCTTGATGAAAACAGAAAATAGAGAAATATCATTAGTTAAATTACAAAAATAGATTTAACCTGGACAGAATAATGCAGTTAAATTGCTCTCCAAAAATAAGAAAACGCACATCTAAAATCTATCTCAGAAACTCTGTTAAAAATATCAGCTTTTCCAAAAGACAAAAGCTGAACATGCTGGGAACAAGTGCCATTTGTTTCCTGTATTGGGGTCAGAGGTCAGAGGTGGTGGCAAGCTTTCGAACTGAAGACTTTCTCATTAACAATGCAAACAGGGGACAAGAGTGACTATGTGGGTTAGGCTGTCAGACTGTCAGCAGGGTTGACATGTGGGTGGTGGAATTGTTGCACTGGTTGTGCCAGAAGCAGACTGAGGGACCACCACAGCTTGGTAATTGCCTTCTGACCTCTGGCAAATCAGCCCAAATGGCTGAGACTCCCAGACAGGGCCTTAGTCCTGCTTATGTGTATGTCGGTGTCGATCACAGGGATAATAGCTGTTTCTCCTCCGGGTGTGGGAACTAGCCAACCCTATTGATTTCACTGCACGCTCTGCTATGAAGCAAATACCTCAACTGGACTCCTTGCTTGTGTTTTTCCCACCATGAGAAAGGAAAACAGCGGCATGAAAGCTGCCCGTGAACGTCAGAGGATGTAGCAGCGGGAAGGAAAGGCAAGAAGACAGGAGCAAGGATAAGAAGAGGTGGAGGAGGCAAGGGTAGGAAGGGTAGGAAGCTGATAGGGTTGTAGTGTCTAATGCCATCCCACCCTGAGTAATCTTTCAAGAAAGTGCATGCCCTTCCTCACGTTTACAGAGGCAAATGAGCATGCCTGTGTATTTTAGGGAAAGGATAGAAGAGGTTTAAGTGGGATGATTTATCAGACAGAAATTGTTTGCTGTGTGTGGTGATCTGGGAAAGGCGAGTGTCAGGTGGGCAGCACTAATGTGCAGGAATGCAGAGATTCCACTGTGGCTTTGTGGATCGGCTGTGTCACTGAGGCAGCTGCCCCCCCCTCCTCTCCGAACCCCCAACAGGACCATGGGAATGAACCAAACGGGCGGCATCTTGAAAGCACTCTCTCCCTCTCTCTCTCTCTGTCTCATGTTCACACACATAATTATTCACTCACGACATTGTATAGTGGGGTGAGTGTCTATTATAAAGACAGTGTAAGGGAGATTAAATGAAGAGGGAGGATTAGATTCAGTTATGGTATATTTATCCGCCCATTCCCTGTAATTTCACCACCAACGTCTACAAGCTTCAAGCTGGGTGCACCTGCTCTTATTGTCGCAAACTTTTATTTTAAAGGATGAAAACAGAAAAAGCTCTAAACCACAAATGTCAGGCTTTCTAAAAATGTTATGGTGTATACATGCTTACAGCTGTTCACTGTTGTGTTGAACTTACCTGATTTGTTTGTGTGTTTGTGAAGTATGCCCTTCCTTGTAAAAACAAGACTATTAAAATGTCTGCTCCTATTTAATCTCTGTGCTGAAAAGCTCTTGATTACTGCTGGAGTTTTGGGGCTTTGATCAAGGCAGTCATCTAAGTGATACAGCTTCCTCTTTGCTTGATGTAATTAACTAAATCAGCCTACTGAACAGGAAGTATGATTACTAAAACTGCTGTGTTTATGTGGCGTGCTGAGTTCACGGGCGTCCGTGTGTGTGTTTGCATGTAAGCGTGGGGTAGAGGGAAACCAGAGAGAACAGGATGCAAAATTAGCCACATTTGACCTCAGTTGCAGACTTCCTGAGTCTGGGGTTAGGCTGATCTGAAATAAGTACATGGTAGTGACCCAGTCACTCGCCACCTACCTACAAATGTTCAGTAAATGTTCAGTGGACTGGCATCAAAGTCTATATCAGGGCATCTGTTGCAGCTACACTTTAAGCTGTATGGTACATGACAGCAAAGATTAGGGGAAAGTTTGCAGCTCCCTCTGGACTACAGATAAATTCTTTTTCATAATTAGACCTCTTGTTTTACTATATCAGAAAGAAGGGTATTTTTCTTCTTAAACACCTCAGTCTTTTTAAATAAATGTAAATCTCACCTTGAATCCCCTAACTTTATTAAACAACCAGTAACACTGAAGAATCTATGAAGAAATATTACTTTATAATCCATTTAACTCCTGCAATCTTAAGCTAATCTATGACTTTCTGATTCCCTAGCAGCCATTGACTGTGTGGTGGGATCATGGGGTCCCTGGTCATCATGCACATCTTCATGTGGAATTGGTAGCACGGAAAGGAGTCGCCAAGTATCTGTTCCCCCTAGAAACGGAGGTACACCCTGTCCTGATCTCAAACAACGTCGAGGATGCTTCGGAAACAACGCCATATGCAGCACCGCGAAAGGTGACAGCCTGACTTTTTCTGCATTTATGTATGTTACGGAGTTCAGTTCACTAGCACTGTTACAAATTAAACAAGCGCTTTGGTATTATCTGGGACAACTGTTAACTTTCTTTTGCTGTAAGAAACAAATCTTGAGTCTGCATGCTCCATCTGCCTGTCACTTTGCTGATGGAACAACTGAATTTCCCCACTGAGGAATAATAAAGGATATTTCTATTCTGTCTTCAGCTGTGCACTTTTCCAAGTAATTAAAAAACCTGAAGACAGGAAAACATTTTGAAAACTTACAAGGAAAGCTGAACTCACTTTACCTTAGAGCTGAGTTGCTCAGATTAAACAGGAGATGCCTTTATAAGTATGATCTTTACTGGATGCAACAGCTTATTAGACCTATTTGCCCTCTTTTTAATTTTCATCTGCCCGTGATTATACCTGACTTCCAGAAGTCGCAAAAATCTTGCCTAATTCTTTCAAGAGGAACTTCAAGGACCCTTGGAGGAGACCACACATGCTGATGAAGGAGGAGAAGGCCAGGTAAGGCCTTAATATCAAACCGCAAGATACCAGCTTTGTTTCATGTCTCTAGTGTAGGATTTGTCGGGGCAGTGGCAGGTGATTACAGATGCCCTTTTTTAAATGTTTGGTAATTTACTTGAGTTATTTTAGCCTGTGAGTCATGGTTAACGGCTTTGTCTGGCGAAATTATTACATAGAAATTACATAAAAGATTTTATTAAAATATAAAATCTTTTATGTACTTTCAGTAGCTTGAACTACATTTTAGTTGCAAGTGCTTTGGTTGTGTCTGAAATATTTTTTCAGCATTGATTATAGCTGGAACTTCTTTAAACAGTTTTTTTTGTGAATTACAAAATAGTTGGCAGGTCAGTCAGCACTGCTGTAGAACTTTTGATAAAATATTTAATATGCATATTTGAGTTCATACCATCACCGTAATTATACAAACAGTAGCCTTTCTTTTCTTGCCAGCAAACTTTCAGATGCATCTCACTCAAGAATAAAGGCACTTATTCAACATTTTTCTTGCTTTCGCTAACTCCAAGGCTGGTGGATTTCACAACAGGTTCATACCATATTTTCCCCAGTTTTCCCTTTATTTAAAGGTCAACTCTGAGCACCAAAAGATTCGGGAATACTGGCAAAGCCTGAGGTTGCTATAGCAAGCACGTCCTCAAAATTACTTTGGGTGTGTAACATGAACTCTGTCATTGAATATTTGCATCAGGAGCTGACCTTTCCTGATAAGTCAGACGTAATCAATTTAAAAAGAAAAGCCTTCGCTGTATAAATTTGATCTTTGATCTAAGCTGATTACAAATCTTCTCATTATGTTCTCTGGGAAAAAATCTGAGCTGGCTTCCTGACAGCTTACAGCTTTTCTCAGTAATTAAAATGGACATTGGATACTTTTGTTTTGACTGAAACAAAACATCAGGGGACTGGGAGTGCATTACTCATAAATGGCATTGATTCAGCATGAATTTTACAGAGTAAGAGCGATTTCACACAGACATCTGGTATATTAATAGTGGTGTCTTTGAAATTAATTGAAGAAGTGAGGGTTAACAGTGACAACAGTGAAATGATGATCAGTTGTCTTTGGATGTATATTTAAATCTGGATATTAGTGGATATTAGAGACTGGACATTAAGACAAGGTTATCATAAAATAAGGGAGGATGGACCATAACACAAGGCTGTTATGCAGATTTTGCTTGTAAAAGCTCAGCAAAAGAAAATAATATCTGTCTGGAATTTTTAAGACAGAAATTTTAGTCCAAAAAACAAGTATTTAACAGAAGGTTTCACTGTGGAAAAGTTAAGGAAACAAAGCAGAGACATCCCACTACAGACATGCAGACATATACTTTATGTCTTACAGGCAAATAGAGTAAGGATTTCATACATATTTACAACTTTCTGAAATATTTCTGAAATAATCTGAGGACGAAATAAAGGGAAACTTCATGTTTTCTTTGACAAGTCACCCAAATTTGGATAATATTTTGTCTCACCTGTCTGAATCAGCTGCAAAATAAATAGCGGAATTAACCCATTTATCAGAAAAACAAGGCTTTATTTGTCCCTTTTACTGTGCAGACTGAGCTGTGATTACGATGGGATAATCCAGGCGCTCAAGACACAAGTGAATCACTTGTGTTACTTATCAGCAAATTTTTACTTTGTTAAGTAATTAAAGTATTAAACTTGGGTCACCAGATACAGTCACGATAAAAGTAAAGTACACTTTTTTGAATTTAAATTTTTTAAGTATCAGGGAATAAAACAGTGTCAGATAAACAGCAATGCATGAGATATTACTCCATGTCATTATTTATTTAAAAAGCACCAAGTGAAAAGACAAAGAAGAAGAAGCAAAATGTGAAAAAATAAGCACACCCAACGATTTTATAGCTTGTGAAAGCATATTTAGCAGCAATATCTTGAGAGTTGGTATGAGGCGTTTGTGCTGATTTGCTGCATTTAGATGTGCAAAACATCTCAACTCTGCAAAACTAAGCCATGCTGCCACGTTCCTTTTAGAGAGAAGAGGCTTTTCCCTGTCAATCATTACAAACCATCCATATTTCTTCAGACTTTTTCTGATTGTATTGTCACGAGTTTTAACATTTAGCATTCTAACTGAGAACTTTAAAGTCTGAGATGCAGTTTCTCTGAGCACTGCACAGTCTGATCTTGGGGTGAAGCTATAAGTTTATCACACAGTGCGTCTGCATGTTGGCTTTTATTTTTGTTAAATAAACAAAGACAGAGTGTAATATGTCACATTTTATTCACCTGAGGTTGTATTTAATTAATTTTAAGACCAGCTAAGGACCAGATGATTATTATGCCTTGATATGTAAAACCTCTTAATTCAAAGAAGAGATACTTTGTTTGTACCATTAGTGTAACTTTAAACAAAGCAGGATATTTTTCAGAAACTGGAAAGCTTAAAACTGGCATATGCCCCTGTTTCTTAATCTGAACATTTTCCATCTGTGTTTTCTGTTTGAAATGCTCTGGTTTCATATGTGAGCATGAATGATGTGATTGACTGGATCATTGATGTGTTTCTGAGTCTCAAATATATTATTTGCCTTTGAGCATTATATTTTTGACTTGATAATGAATGCAGGTACACAGAGTCTTCTACTTTGACACCTTCTTTCCCTTTCTTTACCCTTGCTTGCAGTTACTGTGTGCATCTGCAAGTGAAACAGGCTAGCGCAGCATGTAGACTCAAACTGTGGACCGCTCGACTGATGAGAGAGACTGCTGTCTGTGTGGAGTGTCAAAGTGATGCCATGGCAAAGTCAGATCGCTGTGGAGGCGATGGTGTAAGGGGCACCAGGTAAACAAGCTAACTGAAAGATAACTGAAGATATGTTCATCCATTACATTCCTAACTCAAGCTTAAGTTAAAAGGAATTTGTTACATGCCTGATGGGCTCCTCTGTTCTTTAGGACCTTCTGGTCAGCAGCTTCAGTCGCGGGCTGTCACGGTTCCTGGATTCGACAGTTTTCTTCTGAGCGCTGCCAGTGTTCTGACAACTCTTTCCTCTTTGTTTGAGGCGGCACGCTACTCTCAGCATCCTGCCAAGTGCAGGACAGCCCTGCCAGCCAAGCCAGACCCTCCAATCCAGATTACTGGATGGGTAACTCAAGGATATTAGCAGCATCCTGCCACTTTTTTTCTTTCACCTCATATTCTGTACTGTATAAACTCTTAAAGCACACATAAATTCTTGCATTTAACGTCTGATTTTACAGCCACGTAATTCTCCTCTAAAGCACAGCATCTATTTGCCTTTTTACCTCTGAGTCTTTGCTATCTACCTCCATCAATACAAGTGCATTTTCTAATGCATAATGTATAAATATAGAAATATATTATTTTGCTTTATACATTTTCTACTTATGATTGGTTTATGTAATGTATATGTGTCTATATAGCTTCAATAATTTGTATCCAACAGTGTAAACATCAGACATCTGTCATTTATCCCCAAACAGTCCTAAGTCATCAGTGGTTTTGGAGATACTAAAACTGATCATCAAAGTCATATCCAAACTAGGATCCTTCGCTCAGTATTTTGATGTTGTATCTTTTTTTTATCCCAAAGGGCAAAGTTGAATATCAGGTACTGATTCTCAGGTGCTTAGATTTCAAGTCTCCTTCATGTCTGCCTCTTCTGGTGGTCAGTCACAGATGTTTTCAGTAACATGACTCATAGCGGAGATCAATCACATCTGTTTAGACTTAATATTGCTGGAGAGGAAAAAGAGCCATATAAGCGAATTCACTGTGGTTCTGTCTGTCTTGTGTCCAAGACTTAAAAAATGCTTCATGATTACTCGCCCTGCTCACGGGGGAGTTTTATCAGAAGAGTATGATCCAAGATAAATATCATGAACAGCCAACTCCTATATTTTTAATTAACCGAATCTCCTCCCAGCACTCCCTACAGTTCCTTTACTTTTTTCAGTTCTGTTTTTGTTGTCTCTGTTGACTCTGTGTTTTCCCTCAAATAAAATACAGACTAACTACAGCTTTACCTTCTTGAGTTAAACGACACAGCATAAATTCCTGCATCTCTTTTGCTGTTGGGTTAAGAAGAAGGCAGGTGCAGTCATGTTATGGAAACCTGTTACTTTCTCTTTACATCCCCCATGTCTGTGTTTGTGTGTTTATTTATTATAAACCATGTGGTAATTTTATAAGTGCAGCACAGCATTTTCTGTACACTGTCCATTAGTGAAATAAAGAAAACTATACCGCCATATCTCCCTCTATTGTATTTCTATTGATGTGTGGATTTCACTGCATCATTGCATTCAGTTTGCAAATCCTTGCCACTGTTTTCCTTTACACACCTACAACATATCTGACTTCTCCCCTGTGCAGTAACTACTAGCATCAGCATGACACTGATAAGTATATTCCTGAGTTTACAAGCAGCATTTCACACCATTTCAACGCAAACATGTCCATTAACATATTTTCTGGCATTCTTGGCATTTTTGCGTGGGCTGTAAACGGGATGACGACAAGCAAAATGACAACTAATGTGTATAATCATGTTTTGTTGTTACACTCTACTGAAATTTGGGGTATGTTCTTGTCATGTAAATTCTGGGAATTTTGTGTATATGTATATATACTATGTGTAATTATGTGTAGACGAAACATGACAGATGTGGCAGCTTACGTCATATGTAAAAGTATCTTCATACTGGTATTTGGTTTGGTTTTGCGGATTGCATATTCTGATAGCCAGTTTGCCTCCTCATTTAGGTGATATATAGACTAGTTAAGTGTATATGGAGAAAGGGATGTTTGAACCTTGAGATTCACTCTGAAAGGCTGCAACTCTTCATGTTTACAAACCTTGTGCTTTTTGTCACTCTTGGCAGTTTTTAATTTTTTTCCAACCATATGTCACATAAATAATACCAATTAAACCACATTATCAGAGGCTTCTTTATTCCCCATAATTCTAACTTTATTTGTAACCATTTCCTCTGTGTGGAGTTTGCTTGGTCTCCCTTTGCTTGCATGGATTTTGTCCAGTTACTCTGACTTCCTCCTAGTCCCCAGACATGCATGTTAGGTCCTGTGATAGACCTGTTATGCTGTAGAAGCTCAGATAGGCTCCAGCCTCCACCTAAGCATGAATTAGCACTGTTACAAGGGTGAATGCTCATAACATGACCAATATTATGAGTGCCATCATATGTACAGGTAAATCTTTATGTACAAAAGCTCAGGCTGGTTTGGCTCTCAATGATGTGAATCAACCAGACTCCAACACATCGATTCCTTAAAAAAACTAGTGCATGGCTACTTCATGTCAGAAGTACTTGAACTTCACCTCCTCCATCAATCTCTCCAGCCTTCCTCCCCCCTTTTCTCTGCTCTCCTCCCTGATTCCTCATCCTAGCTCACTACTAAACTCCCCTTCGTCAGCACAACTCTTTATTTTCTCGTACTACAACAGCGGCAGTGCTGTCTGCCTGACCAGTGCATCCCCTGTGCTGCTCTGCCACTGCTGCTAACCTGCTTTGCAAAGGGCAGGAAGGCCCATCTCTGGCCCGGTGCCTGATGGGCTCCGACAGCAGTGTGTTCTGGGATTACAGCCACTGAAAAGGGGGGCATTCCAGCACTGGTGGCTTTTGTCACAGCATGGCCACTGTTTACTTTTGACAAGACAGCTGTTCAAAGCCCTCCTGGCCCCAGCGTAGGGCGTAAAGGGAAAGAACCCAAAGGTGACTTCCGTTTACTGGTGGCATCGCTGGACTTGGCCTGAGGCCCCTTCTTCTGCTACTGCACGACCATCTTAACTTCACATTTGACATTGCCCTGATGATAATAAAACTTTGTTTCAACATTTCATCCTGCACATGCAAAAATATTTATTCCATTTAATTGCAAAGTTTCATAGTGTTTTCCTTGCCTTGTTTCTTGATTTCTTCCCCATGTCTTGTGCTAATGATGCCACATTTACCCAGCACTTCCATTTGCTTTGTTTACTGGTTTGTATGTGTGCACTACATGTGCGCAGAGTGTCAGCTTGGGGCCCTTGGGTAGCTGGTACCTCTGTTTCTTTGTATATAGCCTGCATGTGGTTTCAGGATGCATGTACTGTAATTAGTAGTTATCCTAATAAATGCTTGGTGCCTCTGTAGGAGCAGCTGGTCTAACACAGAGGAATGATAATGAATAGACGGCTGAGCACGACACAAGTGGTACACAGCCATACAACAAACTCTCACACATCCTCAAATGACAAAATTAGGAAAACGGAAACAAATAACTATATTTGTGAATTGTATGTAAATTCCTAACAAAATCCTTTCTTTGATCTGAAAAACAAAAAAACAAGCCAAATCTCTCTCTTGCTATCAGCCCATGCAAAAGTAAGACACATACTACCCAAAAATCTAGAGAAATTAATTCCTGGGAATGTGGCGCCCCTCTGTGGTGCTTTGGGCTTCCTGCTTCACTTGTAACAAACAATATACAGGACATCTCAGACTTGTTCAATACACTTTATTGGCTATGCAGACTTGATTACAACAAATGATAAACATGGCAAAAATAAGACATTATAACCATAAAACCATATTTTTAATCATCTTAGTAGAATAGCATTGTGTTTTACTTAAAAAAAGTGGTTCTTTTAGTCAGAAATGGAAGATACAACAATAATTAGTATAAGGGCTATATTCCTTCTGTGACAGTTTTTATATTAACATGAGCTTGTTCACATTATTTGTCCAATAATGCAGCATTCAATGAATAACCATAAGTACACAGGATTTATATAAGGCTAATCAAATCCTTCAAAAACAAGAATAAACTTCAAAAACAAATTTCAGAAATGTCAGAGGGAAGCTTCACATGGTGAGCGGTGCCAGTGGTGACATGGACTTGGCACAGCTTCAAAAGCTAGTCTACTGTACATACAAATTACACATAAGGCAAATGTGACATGAGCTAGGCTAGCTGCTTGCTTGTATTTTTTATTTTTTTTTAATAATCGTGGCATGGCAGGCCTAGGAATCACAGTTAGCACTGACATATGAATGTCACACAAAAAAATGATCCAGTTACTCTCCTTTAAGTGAATATTTAATCATTAAAATTAATTTCCTCATTTGTAACAGAATTTGCTTGTTCAGCACGAATGATGAGCAAACCAACAGCCAATGAAACACCTAAGGTGATCAATAAAAACAGAATGGAATCAATGAAAGTTCAACTACATACATTCAGATAGAGTTTGAGAGAAACTTAACAGAGAAAATAAACAACTCCAGTGCAGAAAGAGACAGACAGTGACATCCAAAACAAGCAGTGAATAGTCTTTCCTTTAAAAGAAGGAGGTGGAGAAAAAAAATGGAGGCCCAGGTGAGAGGATGATCTGGGGTCAGTTTTTGGTTTCCTTGAGTTGAATCCAAGTGTTTATTACAGTTTTTTCATCTGTTGGTTTGTGTTGTGGATCTTTGTATCCATTTTGTCCACTTTATTTAGCAGACCATCAATGGAGTCGTCCTGAGCATCAATTTCAGACTGCAGACCAAGCCCAAGATTCTTCAGTCTACCCAAGCCTACACACATCTCATCTAAGACATTCACAAAAGACATCAGTTCAATTACAGCAGACAAACTTTATATAGAAACGTGGTATGTAACTAAATAAGTGCAGCATTTCCCTACCCAAATTTTTGTCAAGAGTGTGGTGAGCCTCCTTCAGGTATCTGTTCTTAGGGTATCCATTCTGTTGAGATGAGCCATCATCTATTGATGCAGTAGCTCCAAATCCTAAAACAATGAAGTAAGAAATAGTGAGAGCCAGTAAGTGGTGGGAAGATACCGTAATGCTGAGGTTCTTGTTCCAGCACTTACCTCCTGTATCCAGTTTTCTTAGGTTGGGGTGGCTAGCTTGGTACTTATCTTCATTTTCTCTGCTGCTGGACAAGGCAGTCTGTAATCTGAGAAAGTCAGATAAGAATTGTTCAAACATTTTGGGAGAGACGGTCAATAAGTTGTATGCATGAAAGTAAAAAATAAAAATGAATTACCTGAACTTCTAAAAGAAGTGAACATTACTTTAACACAAATTCAGAGTAACTGTTTTCATGCTTTGTTGTAAAATATGATAACTTGTCCCTACACATAACAGCATATCAATCTTTAATATATTGAAAGTCCTCTAAATCACAGAACTCCTTGATTTGTTTAGGAGTTCAAACATGCAGAAATGAAACTGGATGATGCTACCACACCTCACTGACACAGAGAATAAAAACAAACTTACCCTTCACTGGCCTTGTAGGCCTTTGGCTGCTCAGGTGGTGGCTTTGTCTCTGGCGTTCCCTTAAAATAATTGACAAGGCCGCCCCACACACTCTTAATACTGTTAATGTGCCTTTGACTGGTCTTCAGGTCTTGATCCATGTTATCCAGCATCTTGTCTGCCCTCTTTATAGCCTCACCCTGTCGCATCAGCTCCTGCAGACAAGAAGAGACTAATTCAGGATGAGGTATGGGAAGACGGGGCCTTTAAAAATAACTCTTTGTTGACTATGACCTTTTCACAGACAGTGTCAATTCTTTGTATAGTAGTGTGAACCTTATTCATTTAAGATACCTCTGCAGTTTCCACACCCATCTTCTCCGATTCATAGATGAGGCAAAGTGAGCGGTAACTGCTATCCACAGCAGACTGCGCTGTACGCATCACTTCCTGCTGGAGGCATCTCTGCCTCCTCTCTGCTTCACTCAACCCACTGTCACTTGGCTCGTCATCAAACCCCCTACTTTTAGGCTTGAAATCCTCCTCATCATCATCATCTGCAAACGGGTTGTGGGATTTAGGGTAGGCCATCTGTGGAGCAGAAACAAATGTTTTGGTAATTTTAGCTAAAGGACTATAAGCATCAAGCATCAAGTTACATGCAGTTTAAGAATGAGCTTTTCTTCACAACAAGGAGTTTTTGTTACCTGTAAATAATGGATTTTACATTGCTTAAAACTGGAACAACTTCTTGGAACACAATCAAACTATAAACAGGTTAATAAAAGATAATATATTTGGTTCCAGTCTTGATGATCTTTGGCTTTTTTCAGCTGCTCCCTTTAGGGGTTCCCTAAACAGATTATCTTCCACAATCTGACCCTCTCCCTGGCATCCTCTTCTGCCACACCAACCCTCTGCATGTCCTCCTTCGCTGTATCTATGAATCTTCTCTATGGTCTTCTTGTTTTTCCTCTTGCCTGGCAGCTTCATCTTTAACATGCTTTGTCCAATTAATCTAATATCCCTCCTCTGCACATATATCAAAACCATCTCAACTACACCTCTTAAACGTTGTCTCCCACTTGATAATCTTTTAAGTTCACTTATTCACTGATTAAATCCTTCAAACAGTCTGAGTGTTATTTATCTTGACTTCAACTAAATTCGCAAAAGCAACAGTTGTCTCAAGGTGCTTTGGATTGCAAGGTAAAGCCTATAATAGTAGAGAGATAACCCAAAGGGGACCCCCTCCCCTCCCCTGCCCTCAATTTTTACTGGAAGAGACCTCCGGCAGAACCAGGCTCAGTTAAGGACAGGCATCTGCAGATCAGCTGCACACACATCTAGCCATTCCATCTATTTTCTTCTGGTTATCCAATTCAGGGTCATACAGTGGACTGGAACCTATCTCAGGAGTCATAGGGAGAAATGCAGAGCTAACACATAGGAGACTCTTTGGCACAACATGTTGAATTCCATGAACTGAATAGGCGGAGGAAAATGGATAGATCGATAGATAGATCGCACCTCGTCGGGAAGAAACGTTATTTATTATATTTTGGGATCGGATAGCTGAATAATTAAACGATGCGTAACATAATACATCTGCTATTTAGATAATAATTAGTTTTATTAAAACAGTACGTTTTTGTTGATAAAAGAAGGTTAATTGTTCATTTCGAAACTTGTCTGAACTCGTGCGATTACGAAAGCTCCAGCGTGTTAGCTTCGGCTAACTTCAACGTTGTCCAACAAGTAATTCGAGCAAGAGTTAGGTTTGTCAACGTATTTCACATTAATCATCTGCAACAATACCTGCTGTGTTATATTAAGAGGAGAAAAATAAAACAGTATTGCAAGTCAAGAAATGTTTGATGTATCGCCGGGGTGTTGGTCTGCTAGTCAACCGTTAGCTTAACTGCCAGTCAACTAAACGACCACATCCGCAAGAGTCACCACAGGAAGTTTTCTCTTATTGAACAAATGCTGTCTAAAAGTGTAAAATAATAAAAAAAAGACACAGTAACGATTAACTTAACAGACAAACCTTTGACCACAGGAGCCGCGGCAGACGATGTTGTTGCTCTATCAGCTGACTGAACTCTTCCTATCACGTTTGATGACGTTGCACACACACTTTCGCGACAGCTGATCTTGCGTAAAGGAAACGCACACCAGGGCGATATTGGGGTTACTCACTGATAAAAACCCACGCAGGTTGTAATGTAAATAATAAAACTACAATCCATACATTTGCTTAATTTGATCTATTTCAAGCCCTTTGTGAGTGAGTTGCTGCGGTAACGAAGAGCCCCTGTTAGAAATGTCCCTGCTGAGTTGCCGTACTGCGGCTCTCCCAGGCAGCCCCGCTCGCTTGTTTCCTCTCAGCGATGAATTGCGCTGGTTTAATGTAGGGGTAAACATGTCCGTAATGGGAGGTGGTACGAGGGGGTTTTATTTTAACACAGTCCTGTCGCTGGCCCGCTCTTTAGCCGCTCACCGCCCCGCACCGGTCGAAAAGGTGAGAAAACAAGCGTGAGCTCCAAAAACACGCAATAATTAACCATGTTAGTAATTAGAAGCAGTGGCAGGGTTGTTCAGGGTGTAGCTGCGCTTCCGCACAGGCGGTGGCTTATTTTGATCAACGACATGACAACCAAGCTAACATTTAACAGTTATGCTCGTATGCTTGTGTGCGAGTCTCCGTGGTTAGAAATCTCTAAAACGCGAGCAGTGGTCTCCAAAACACTGAATCAGAAAAGTGGGCAGTGCAGAGGAAAGTGGCGTCGCTGTGTGGTGCCTGTTACTGCATCGGACGGACAGAGCGGTCAAGCTTGATCGGCACTGCAGTCAAACAGGTTTACAGAGAAATCTTTGAGACAGGAGTTCATTCACAGGCTGCTCTGTTTGTCTTTACTGCTACCAAAATCCGCCTACATGTGTTATATAGTTGGAAACCTGTTGCAGATTGATAGTTGGGTCTTACCAATATAGGAAAGGTTTTTAATTTTGAAAAACAAAAAAACAATGGGTAAATTTTGTAAATGAAAGTAAAGGGTTAGAAGGGAACAAATGAAGCCATTATCAAAAAGCTGTCACCAAGAGTTGTAACTTTAAGGGCTATCATGGGTTATGTTATGTAATGCCCAGTTCCACTGTGTGTTTGAGCTGTAGGGAGGAAACTGCCTGGCACTTTATCAGATATCATAAATGCTTGTATCTTGCTTGCTTGCTGGGTTATACAGTGTGCATAGAAGTGTACAGATTCCAGATGTCTTCCGGTAGATGATCAGGTGACCCTGAGCCATCCCTTAGTTGCAATAGGGTAAGGTGATGGAGGCTTCTCGTGATGCACTGTTTCTTCTTCTTTTCACTCTCCCTGTGTTTATATCTCCCTTTACTTTTAACCCTTAGTTATTATTAATCTTTGGCTCTCCTTCACAGTGTCTTTTGTCCTGTTTCCCACTCCCCACCCCAAGCTGTCTTGGCAGATGGCTGCCCTTCCCAGAGTCTGGTTTTTCTTGAGGTTTATTTTTGTTGAAAGGGAGTTTTTTCTTGCTACTTTTTCTTGCTCATAGGAGGGTTGTCTGATTGTTGGGGATTTCTCTCTATTAGTGTAGTAGAATTTAATTGAACAGTGTAAGACTAACAAATATTACTCTCATTGAACCACACACTCACTCTGAAACATCTGGAAGTTTGCTTCCGCCACTGAAAAAAAGTATTTTGCCATCTGTAAGTCCAAATCTTTGGTAATTATCTAAAATTTAAAATTTTTGGTATCTCAAAACTTTTCCTTAGTAAGTTATACGTATTAGAAAATAACTTGAAATTTCAAGTCATTAAGGCTAATACTTGAGAAAATAACCCCAAAATTTTGACTTATGGATGGTAACACATGCTTGTTTTTCAGTATACAAACAGGTTTTAACACTTGACATATTGTCTAATCCTGTAGTGTTATGTTTGCATATGCTGTGTGACACAAACACACTGGGCTGTCAAGTGAGATAAATCAGCTTGATGTGTGAATATTAGCAGCCTGGACTGTTACTTTAATATTTATTTTTGGCCTTTTAGGTTCAGAAGCTGCAATGTATGTGTCCAGTGGAAGTCCGTGGTGTGTTCACTCTGGATGTGCGTCGCAGAGATGCTGTTATTGCATTGGCTGTGTTTTTGGTGGAATCTGGCTTACAGGTGGGTGGATGTCAGTAAAAAGCTGAGCAGTTTTCATTTCACTTCAAGCTGTTCTGGTAATACAGTGGATTTAAGATTTCATAGTTTAGTTCATTTGATAGTGAAGTATTGGCATTGCATATTGACACAATACTAATTTTCTATTTTCCTAAGTGCTTATCAAACTCTGTTTCACAGGTATAGCAATGGTAATATTGTATTAGAACTATTAGTCCACGTTTGCTCCTGTGCTCTCCTCTGACTACATGTATCCCTGTGATAAGCTTATTCTCATAATCTGATTAATCTGGCGATTAGACATGCAGTTAGCCGTGTAAGCCTCTAACCTCATCACACTTAGACACAGTTGGGAAAGCTTCCATTCTGTCTGACAGCATAGTGCTGGATGCCTTACTTTTATTTTTAAAGCTGTGATACACTTTCTTTGACCCAGATTTTCTTGTGTGAGATAACCTCGTTGTTTTGATCCGTCAGTGCTTGTCAGGCATGCAAAAGTGCTGATTTTATGCTGCAGAGTGCACTTGTTTGTGGTGTGTAATGATTTGTTTTACTCCTGCAGCACAAAGACATACTTGTTTCTTACTTGCTGAGCCTACTGAGAGGGCTGCCACGGGTCCAATGGATCGAGGAAAGCTCAGGAAAGAAAGGAAAGGGTAAGAAGAATCCTCTTATAGTGAAGCTTTTAGTTTTACAATAGACTCCTTTTACTTGTGGCAGTAGAATTTCTAGCAATTCTTATTAATTAATTGTACTGTGTTGAGATATATTACACTAGACAGATGGGTTAATTTATACTTGAATTGCATATTGTGAACTGCTGTTTCTGTTCAACATAACGCTCTGTTGCTCTAATTTTGATGTTTACATTTTTGGCAAATCTGCTTATCATTATTTCTTTTCTTTTGTTCAACCTTATGAGGCATTCAATTCAACTGTGTCTGTGTAACTTTCTGCTCCTCAGAATTTCTACCCGTAGCAGACAACTTCAGCTTCTGTCTAGTGACTCTTCTGTCAGATGTGGCTCAGAAGGATCCAGACTCAAGACAAGAGGTCTGTTTAAAAAGTGGTGATAAATCGTTATATTATTCACAGGGTTGGGGTGCATTGCATTTAAGTGCTAACTCACTGTTTTTGCACTGTTTTCACTATAGATCTTGAACACTATAATGGAGGTCATGCAGGCGTTACAGGATATGTGCCAAACACCGGATAATCATGACAAAGGTATAGATAGAAATGCAACAAACATTCTGACTTTAGCTTTTAAAACAAAAAAAGAACCTTAACGCTGCTCTTTTTTTTGTCTGCAGTCTTCCTGTGCAAGTATATTGTTCCCAGCCTGCTTGGCATGACTCGGGCATTTGGCCGCTACAGCCACACAGATGAAGCTCTGTTATCCAAGTTGTTCCCCAAAGATTCTCCTCAGGCACGATGCGTTACAGAGGAAACAGAGGGTGTACGGCGCAGATCCTTCAATGACTTTCGTTCTATTCTGCCGTCCTCACTTCTTACAGTGTGCCAGAGTGATACTCTGCGCAGACGCACCGGGACCAACCTAGATTCATCTGCACAGGTCGGTACATGTTGCCGGATTCCAGACGTGTTTTGCTTGTTCAGGATAATTAGGGGACAATCCAGAGCAATAATAGTTTTATTTGCTTTGTTAATTCATATTATTCAGTGATAATGGTGGTATGTTTCGTTACCCATTAAAGTTGTGTAATGTGCTTTCAAACAGATCAGTACAGATCCAGGAGGCCACTCACCCTGCTCTCCTACAACTCCTAGTCCACATTACTTGGAAGGTAAAACTGAAGAAGCAGAAGTTACTTTAAAAATATTTGTGTCTTAGTTTTTAGTTTAGTCTGGCAATTCAGCTCAGCTTATTATTATCAGCTGTCAACATTATGTAACAACTGGGCACTTTTTTTAGGTTTGTTAGGGTGAACTGCAATATCCCCCATATTGTAACTTTGTAATAAGCCAGACTATAAAAACATTGTAACTGTGGTTAGCCTTTTTTTGTTTGGGTTCATGCCGAGTTTTATAGCTGCTACGTTATGCCAGATTGGCCTTTAATTGCTTTATGCCTGAAGTAGTATTTCCAATCCTGTATTACTCTATAATTTTGGAAATGCCAATTCAGTCGTTGTTTGTGGTCAGATTAAGAGTTTTGTAACATTTGCTGTATTTCCACAGATTTCCTGTTAACTATGTTGCATTCCAAACTCAGGGAATGTGTTTTTTGTAAACTGTCTGGGACAGACTCAAAAAGTGTTTTATTTCAGTAATTCTACACTTATAATCTGCAGTATTACAAGCCCTAATCTGTTACACAGAAAGGTTTAATTGTTGCTATGGAATGTAGATTCAGTAGAATAATGTGCAACAAAAAACCCCTTATTTTCCAAAGTGAACGAATTCTATATTATTGAAATAGTACCCACTGAGATCTAATGGAAACAGTCATATTTCATCCCACTTGTTTTTATTAATAATTCTTCTGCTCCCACTGATTTCAGGTGCCTATTTTCCAGACAGCAACACAGTCGACCCTGACTACTATTTCTCTACAGTCAGCTCCAGTTTCTCGGTATCTCCACTCTTCCTGGGGGAAGGAGAAAATGAGGTGGAGGTGCCTGTGGATCTGCTCCGACAGCTCCTTGCCATGGTGCAGTAGCCTACTACCCGTACACCGCTTACAACCCTTTAAATCTTTTACTTTTGCTTCTTATCCAGTATATGTATCTTGAGCCTTTACAGTAGTTGTGTGCAATGTTGGCTTGCAGGTGAAGAAGTTTGTGTCCGAGTCCTTTTTGAAAACTCTGGATGCCACAATGACAGAAGTCATAGAGGTAAGCATATGACCGCTGTCGGTGCAGAATTGTAAATGGTAAATTCAAAGTTAGACACAGGATCTTATCAGTTAAGTAATCTGTTCTGTCAATGTCTCCTCTGTTTGTTGTTAAGTGTAATCCTGGAATCAACCTCTATTACAAAACCTTCAGTGACCCTCTCTATGTGTGTGTGTTCAAAATGCTGCGGGACACACTATATTACATGAAAGGTAAAACAACAAAGAGAGCGTATTTATTATGCATTGACAGCAGGCAGCCCTGCCGTTGCTATTGTTCTGTTTGCCAGCCAATTTTGTGCTGAACACTATTTTACAAATACTCATTCTCTCTTTATGTTTTTAAAGCTCTGCAGCCAACGTTTGTGCGGGAAGTGCACGATTTTGTACTGGAACAGTTTAGCAGCAGTCAGTCGGAGCTGCAGAGGGTTCTTCATGACACTGGAGGGGTGCCAGGGGAACAAAGCCCCCTCAAGCTTCGTTGCCAAGCCAACGCTGCATGCGTGGACCTTATGGTGTGGGCCGTTAAAGATGAACAAGGTAATGGATTGCAGCAGAAAGTGAACAGTGTGTATTCAGACATCATAATCAGAGGGATCTGGATGTGTTTGCTGGTGCTGATGCTGTTATATTTTTTTTCTTCAGGAGCTGAGAATTTGTGTACCAAACTGTCAGAGAAACTGCAGTCAAAAACCTCCAGTAAAGTCATCATTGCTCATATGCCTCTGCTCATCTGTTGCCTACAGGTATAATAATATTAATACAAATGTAGAAAAGTACAGTGTTACAGAAGGTTCTGGACATTTTGTTTCTGTGCTGGGCATTGGTTTAATGGTTTTCTGACTGTCTTCTACTTCATTTCAGGGCCTGGGTCGCCTGTGTGAAAGGTTTCCAGTAGTCGCTCACTCTGCCACAACCTCTCTCAAGGATTTCCTGGTGGTTCCTTCTCCTGTTCTTATAAAACTCTACAAGTACCACAGCCAGTACAACACAGGTGCTTACTGTGTAAAATGGTTTTTTCAAGTCCACGTCTGAGCTAAGACTCAAAACTCCTATCCTCATAAGAATTTTGCTCTAAAAACACCATGAAGCATAATTAGGATTTTTTTTCACAGCAAATATATATAGTTTAATTTAAAGACCATAGTCTCTTCCAAGTCTTCACACAGAAAGGACGTTTTCTAAGTTGAACACGGGTTAATAGCACCAAAGTTTCCTATGACTGTGCTGCGGTAAACCTGCAACTTCTGCGTGAAAGTACAGTGAAATTATTATTTCAATTGCCACTTTGAAAACAGCATCCAGCACACATCTATCTTATTCAAAGAACAGCACAGTTGGTGCAAAGATCAATGAGTCATATTGCTAAGAGCACAATGACAAATATGCATCAATAACAATGTCATTGTTAACAGCGCCTGTCGTGCCTAGACATGTTCCTTGATGAGTGACTACAGACTCAGAACAGTTGTAAATGTAATTCAGGGTATAGATTTTTGCCTGACCACAGAGTGCTGTGTTTTTATAGACAAGTCATTTAATTTATAAATTACAAAATGCGCTCTTTAGATTTTACACTTGGCTTGGTTTTACATAGTGTTATAACTTGTATTCTGTTTGTGCTAATATTTATGTGTTTGTGCTGCTGATACACTTCTTTCAGGCACAGGAGAAATTAGGATAAATGTGACCAATGAGCACTCTCAGTCCACCTTCAACTTACTGTCAAACAGGAAAGACCAGCCTTCCATGTACGAACAGCTCAGAGATATTTCCATTGACAACATCTGCAGGTTGGATACAAACACACCTAGCACTGCTCCTCTGAGATTTAAAAAATAATTCAACTGTTTTTTTTTTTTTAACTTTCTGTTTTTACATTTTTGTCCTTTTCTCTCTCAGATGTCTGAAAGCTGGTTTGACAATGGACAATGTCATAGTCGAGGCTTTCTTGGCTAGTCTTTCAAACCGTCTATACATTTCACAGGAGAATGACAAGTGAGCAACATTTCTAGTAAAAACAAAATACTTTAGGCTTTAGAATCACCCAAGTGATATCCAAGTCCTTGACACAGATACCCTGATGAACTGCTTTAAAAATAAATAATCTAATTTCTTCCAGGGATGCCCATCTAATTCCAGATCACACCATTCGAGCACTTGGCCACATTGCAGTAGCTCTGAGAGACACTCCGAAAGTCATGGAGCACATTCTTCAGATCCTTCAGCAAAAGTTCTGCCAGCCTCCTTCACAGCTGGATGTGCTCATCATAGACCAGCTTGGCTGTATGGTCATTACAGGAAATGTATGTAGACATTGCAGAGAAACTTGCTCCCCATTTTTAGATGTCTTCATGGTGGACAGGGCATATAGGGAAAGGAGTAAATAATTATCTAAAAAAATTAAACCATAGGTGAACTGCTTGCCCTAACAAAATCTATGTTCCCTAACAATACTGCTAGCTTCTGGTAATAGCTATTGCTTAAATATACCAAAAGTATAAATACTAACAAAAGTAACCCTTTTTGTGCTGCTACGCCAACCCACGACAGCGGTGGTGTTGGACATGTTTTTGGTTGGTATGTCTATCCTGATGTCATCCTGTCCTTCATATTTATACCTCAGGAACGCTTTGAGGGAATTCCTTTAAGATTGGCACAAACCTTACACTTGGACTAAACATAAGACTGACAACTCAGGAATTCATATACTAATTATCACAAAATATCAAATCAATGTCTGTCAGGATAAAATGATTAAGCTGTAAATATTTCTACATAAAAGATCAAAGATTGTTTTGCAGCTTTATAATATTCAACTTTTGACACTTTACTTGGCTTTATTCAACACCACAGACAGAAAAGGAGATTGTGACCATACTTATTATTTGATGGGCTACTGAGCTGTTTACATAATATTTGGTCCCACGCTCTTAAATGCCTACAAAATGTGTAGTACATATAAACTCATCAGCCCGTTCATTAGTTTCACCATGCTAGTACCAGGTTAGTCCCCCTTTTACCTTCAAAACTGCCTTTAATTATTTGTGGCAAAGATACAAGAAGGTGCTTAAAACATTACTCAGAGATTTTGACCCATTAAAAGATTAGTTGGCTGCACATCTATGATACAAGCCATCACCACCACCAGTCTGACTGAAGGATCTGAAGCTTTCATTTTGTTTGTGCCATATTCTGATCACATCATCCAAATATCACAACAGAAACTGAGACTCCTTAGATCAGGAAACATTTTTCTAGTCTTCTGGTATCCAACTTTAGTTAGCCTGTGCCAATTATAGCCTCAGTGTCCTCTTTGTGACTGACAGAAATGGCACCTTGTGCGGTCTTCTACTGTTTTAGCTCACCTACTTCAAGGTTTAATGTGCTGGTTTAATGTTTCCAGCATACGTTGGTTGGTGAAGAGTGGTTATTTGAATTACTGTTGCCTTCCTGTCAGCTCAAAATAGTCCGGCCATTCTCCTTTGACCACAGGCATGAATAAAACATTTTCACCCAGAGCAATGCTGCTCACTGCATATATTCTTCCCCCCCCCAACCATTCTCGATAAACCCTAGAGGTGGCTGTGTGGGGAAAATCCCAGTAGATCAGAAGTTTCTGAAACAAGATCAGTCTGTCTGGCGCTAACAACCTTTTCATGTTCGAATCACTTAAATCACCTTTCTGATGCTCAGTCAACAGGCCATCTTGACAGTGTCTACATGCTTAAGTTAACTGAATTCCTGACATGTGATTGGCTGATTAGATATTTATGTTATCAGGAAGTTGAACAAGTATACCTAATGAAGTGGCGATTGAGATTACCCTGATGTAAACTGCAGCTTGATATGGTGGTAGAGGAATACAGAGGCGGTAATTCAAGCTCCTTTTGCTGAAGATGCTGACACATCGTAATTATTGTAAACTTGTCAGCTGGTGTTTATTTCTTCAGTGCACTTAAGCTTTAAGAAAGGATTCCAAGTTTACTAATGACACTCCACTGGAGTGTAACCGGGTGCTCTGGAAAAAGCCCGCCCTCATTCTGACAAACAACATTTAAAAAAAAGTACTGAAAATAGATCTCACCAAAAATGCCCAACTGATATAGATCTTTTGCATTTTATTACCACTAATGTTTATTGTTGAGGAAATTGTAACTTTTGTAAGCAGCACCGTGTTATCTTGTCATTCTCCCACTATTAAAAACTGGTTCTTACATTCCAGCTTTTAACCATGTCTTTATTTGTCTCTTTGTTTGTAGCAATACATCTACCAGGAAGTGTGGAATCTGTTCCAGCAGATCAGTGTGAAAGCAAGTTCAGTGGTCTACTCAGCCACCAAAGACTACAGAGATCATGGCTACAGGTCAGCATCTGCTCTCACATTTTTCAACGAGTGACCAGCGGCTGCAACAGTGTTTAAAAATTCTTCTTCTTTGTTCTTACAGTTCTAGACTTCTATGTTATACTTCTGCCTGATTAGTTATTACAGGCTTGTTTATCTTGGTTACATTTATGGCTATATGTACTGCAGCTGTGTTTAACTTTTTCCTCCATTTGTGCTGTTGTTTCCCCATCAAGGCACTGCTCTCTGGCAGTGATAAATGCACTTGCCAACATTGCAGCCAACCTGCAGGGGGAGCAGCTTGTGGACGAACTGTTGGTGAACCTTTTAGAACTGTTTGTTCAACTGGGCCTTGAAGGAAAGAGAGCCAGCGAGAGGGCCTCTGACAAGGGCCCCGCACTAAAGGTACATGGTTCCTGACATAAACATCCAAACACCACAGGAAATTGGTAACAGCCACATTGATGGCATGCTAATAGCTCTCTCTATCACCCTAGGCATCAAGTAGTGCTGGAAATCTTGGAGTCCTCATTCCAGTCATTGCTGTGGTGAGTAGCCATTATAGGGGGTTTCCCTTTAACGGCTCTTTTTGTAAGTGTTAAAATACCCGTACGTAGGTTAGCTGAGGTAGCTACATCAATGTTTGAGTTCTTGCAAGAGAATACAAAGTGTTAGTTAGTTAGGTTTTAACAGTATGAACAAATATTTACCAAGTCAGTTGCAGTACAGACATCGGTGTTATAGTTCAATGCTGAATGCTACTGCTTTAAGCCCCCCCAAACATTATGCGTCTACTGTAATATTATAATACAATCCATTCAGTTTGTATTTTTTTTAGTGTATATATAGACCTCCACTTGTGTGCTAGTTAGAGTTAGTACTTTCCATTAATAGTAATAGTTTTAGGTCTTAACATATTAAATATTTAAATAGTAAAGTTGAAATTTTCTTTTTTAGAGCACCCCCCCCCTTGTTAAAAAAAAAGTAATTTTACAAGATTAAGCTTTATTCACAGAAATGACTGTTTCACTTCAGCCTTAGAGTAAGAACATTTTCATAATTCTGTTTTCTGAGCACGCTTCTACATTAGTGTCATTGCAGAAGATAAAACATTAACAGACTGATAAGAATTTATTGAGTTATTCAGAGACACTCTGTGCTTTGAATTATATAACTTTAAATGTTCAGCTAGAGGCTATACTCGCATGAAAAATTCTTTACTTGATGTCAACTTCTAGAATCAACCAAATCTAGTCGGTCTATTCATGACAGCAGGCTTGTCATGAATAGTTTAGCTGTGCAACACAACTTTTTGTTTAGCTCTGGGAGGGATTGGCCACCCGGCCCATGAACACAAGGCAGTTCGTGCGGTGCTCGTAGATCAGGAAGAGGAAGGGGTGATCGATGACGAAGCGAATCTGAGAGGAGAGCGGCATGAAGCCCACCTGAGTCAGAGCAGCAGCTTCTGTTCCCTCTTCGTTCACAGTGATGATTCCTTGGTGCTTCAGCTACAGAGAGAAATCAGAATCTGTACATTACTTTGAAAGGAAGTATTGTGTGCTGTTAATAAGATGTCCAAGTGACTGAATGGATCACAGATCAAGATTATTTGTCAGCGATTTAGTGTTGCTCACCCAGTTCATGGAAACTCTTTCAGAGGTCATGCCAGAGAAATCGGCAGTCTCCTCAAACATGCCAGTGAGGCCCATCTTCTTCAGGTTTTCAATCAAGTCATAGTTTTGCTCCAGTTTAAACCGAGGTAGCACAATCTCACGTGTCCTGAAGGGGACATAGAAGTTTGTCATAGTTGAATCGTTTTAAATCGCAACAATATCTGAACTTTTTTTTCCCCACTTTTCCACATAAACCAGTAGCTTTAAAAGATCCTCTACTAAAAAACATTGAATGTCTCAGCTGCTGACCTGTTTATCATGTTTTTGAGCCACTTATTGACAACCGTGGGAGAGATTTCCTGCTCCAAAGACCTCATGCCAGTGAGCTTCCTTGGCAAGGCGATGAGCATGCTGATGTTTCCTGTGTATGGGAGCTGAAAAAAGGAAATTTGATCTTTTTGTGGTGCGGTTTACACGTCCCTGTTTGGGAGAACATTTTTGTTGAAGATTGGCCACCCACCTGTAGGACATCACAGTCTAAATCATGATCGGCAGCAGCTAGATAGTTTCCCTTGTTTGTCATCATTGGCACACGTACATTTGTTTTTTCATTAACTCTGAAGTTGCGATAGTGAGTCATTTCTTTAGGGAATTTTTGCTCCCAAGTTCCTGTTTAGTCAAACAAATCAAGTCAAATAGCCATGTTGAGATCATAGGGGTCTTTTGAAAGCATGTCATATTTTTTTTTCTCACCTTTGAAGTACAGGTAGTTGAGTAGCATCAGCACCATATTTGGGTCCACACTCTTCAGTGGTTCCCGAATCAGCCCTTTGGTCAGCTTTTGTATGCGTTGGTTTGCCTTAGCCAGAAATGCAGGGTCTCTGAAGTCCACTGACTGAGGCTCTGCAAAATAGTAATTCTTTGTCTCTGCACGGAAAGTATCTTTCACAGAGATGCTGTTCTTGACGTAGACGTCATTTACAGAGCGCAATGTGTAGCCAAAGTTCCTCCTGAAGAGCCTGTGTGTCAGCTTCCTGAATAGCTTGTGCACCGTTGTGTTGTCATAGTGATGACTGGCGTTGACAAACTCAGCGAATCCCAGAACTTTGTAGATCTGATCATGGGTTTCAGATCTCGCTCCTAAAGACATCATCCCCATGGCAATGGAGATCCCAGCGGGTGCTAGCAGGATGTTGTCAGTTTGGTTGACATTGTTTCGAAGACTTCGATAGAGGTTAAAGCCAAAACGGCCATTCACCATGTTGAGGCGCTGAAGGCGAGAACGACCGTGGAACAGTCGCAGAAGTCTGGCACGGCGAATCTTTGGGTCAGAGGGTTCGGCAAAGATGTCAATGTCGGGGGCTGGTGTGGCAATCTCATCGACCTCATCCCCTTCACTGAAAGACATGCTTAGAGTCATCATCTAAACATTTAAAAGTAGAATAATAAGTAACTGTTTATTGTGGTTTGTTCATGTGTCCCATAGTTGATGTGTATACACAGTTACATCATCAACACTACCAAGAAAAATATCACAAGTGTACAAGTGTTTATGTTGTAAACTAACTTCAGTTAATATACACTTTAAGTATTTTTACAAAAACATATTTAAACAATCCACCCTAGTAAAAAAAAAAAAAATCACTAATACTTACATGTAGTCATCACTGCCTGCTGCTAGGATCTTATCGAAATCAATATAATCTTCATCCTCAAAGCCATCAAATAGGTCATTAGTGACAGTGTTTTCCTTGTGGTACTCCAAGGGTAGGGACTCTATGTCCACTGTGCCATCTGCTTCAAAGCCTCTGGGGTCGGGTTTGGGGTCACTGAAGTGAGAGCTGAGATCTTTGATTCCAGCCCGAGATGGACTAGCCAGCAGACAGACTGCTGAGATGAGAGTGATGACCCACATCCTAATGGCTGAGGCAGAGGAAATGCATATTTAGCACAACCACTTTAAATAGATTTGATTCAATTAGATGCTGAAAAATCTGTAGATGTGAAATAATTTGCTTGCTGTTGAAAAATTTAACCTAGTTTTTTTAATGATAACAGCAGTTTGTCTATAATAACGGTAATGTCTTACCTTTACTGAGTCGTGGTGTAAAGTCTTCTGTTGCTTCTGTTTGTAGGACTAAGAGCAAAGAATTGAATACACCACTGAACTTTGATGTGGGCTTCTCTTGAACAAATAAACCAGATCAAACAGACCAAAACGTCCTGTGACTGACTCAAACCTTTAACTCTTCACCATTCTGCTCACTTGTTAAGAATATATTTTACTAACAGTTAAATCTCCTGTAGTTCAGTAACACATTGTTTGCAGCTGTTAATTTATTTGTAAGCCTTACACTTTTTTAGTATGCATAATATCCAGTGTGTAATAACCTTTTGTACTCAAAGGAAGTACCAGTATTTTGGGGGATTTTTTTTATATTCACTTTTTGCATAAAATTATTGATTTAAGCGATAATTGCTCTAAATCAATCATTGTTATCTGTCTTGTCTGGCTTTTTTGACTCATAGTTGACCAGGAGGCTTCCACCAATCAAAGAGGCCAAGCCCCGCCTCCAGAAGCTGTTTAGGGACTTCTGGTTGTACTCAGTGGTCATGGGTTTTGCTGTGGAAGGATCAGGTAAGCAAAGAATTAAGTAATTTTCATATGCTAAGCTCATATGTTAAGCTCCTCCCATGATGAGGCTCCTTGCCTTGTTCAGCACTGATGTTTTGGAATCTCAAGGCATCTGTGGCTTTCATTTATAAAACATAGATCATGTAGTTGTTGGTTTAGACTTAAACAAGCACAATTACAAGAAATATAATAATCATGAAGATTTTATACCAAAAATATAAAGATAGATCAATTGTCACAAACTTAATTTAATTTTAAGATTCACCATAAACATAAGATTCATAGGTCTGTGTCAGTGTCTAACCAGAAGTACTAGGAGGTGCTTCTGCAGTAGCCAGGGGTATGTGGAGTGAAGAACTGAGTAGAATTTAACAAGATCTAGAAGGGAAAGGTACCGTAATAGATGCATAGTCAGTAGTACATTGTAGTCAGAAGTTATTAAAAGAAATGCATTAACAGCTATAAATTAGAATGAAATTGTTGGCTTACAGTAAAATTATTAAACATGATTGTGTATAATTTCCTTAGAGATTAATAATGATTCTGATTCTGAAAAAAAAGTTGTTTCACAAACTTTGAGGATAAATCAGTGAAACTGATCAGTAATAGATGTTAAATTAAGTAATATCTAAAAATGAAAGAAACGTTCTAAATTCTGTTCAAAATGGATTCAGCTTTTTTTTTTTTTGTGTCCCGGTACATCTGCCACAGCTGTGTTGATATGTGGAATGAAAAAGGCTCACAGCAGCAAACCAACATGTTTCTGTATTTCTTGAAATATATTTTGTCTTTTTAGGGCTTTGGCCAGAGGAGTGGTATGAAGGTGTGTGTGAGATTGCTACCAAGTCTCCTCTTCTCACCTTCCCCAGTGGAGAACCTCTGCGGTCTGAGCTACAGTACAACTCGGCTCTGAAAAACGACACAGTCACCCCGGTACAGTGTTCAAAATAGTTTTGATTATTTTTTTTTAAATTAAAGGAATACCAGAATTAATCTTTAGGTGTTCAAATCTTTTTTTCCTCCAGGCGGAGTTGAGTGAACTGCGGGCAACCATCAGCAATCTCCTTGACCCACCTCCTGAAGGGTCTGCCCTCATTAACAAGCTAGACTTTGCCATGTCCACATACCTGCTCTCCGTCTACCGATTAGAATACATGAGGTCAGCTCTATTGGCATGAGCTTAATTTCCTTATCTTTTCTCACTTAAGCGAGGTCAAAATGTGCAAAAATATAATTTCCTCCTGTTATCTCTCTCAGGATGCTGCGATCCAATGATCCTGATAGGTTCCAGGTCATGTTTCGATACTTTGAAGACAAAGCCATCCAGAAAGACAAATCTGGTGAGAGCTTTGTGCCCGAATCAATTTAATCATCCTGTTGTCTTTTTAATATATGGAACCCATTTTCTCAGTTTTCCTTTTTTGCAGGCATGATGCAGTGCATCATTTGTGTTGGCGACAAGGTATTTGATGTTTTCCTTCAGATGATGGCTGAGAAGGTAGGGGGTATTTAAATAGTAAAATATGTGGAGCTTGCAACATTTAATTAAGCTCAGATTTTAAAAAATCATTTTGTTTCTTATGTTTTCAGGCAAAGACCAAAGAACACGAAGAAGAATTAGAGCGTCATGCCCAATTCTTGTTGGTGAACTTTAATCATACCCACAAGAGGATCCGCAGAGTAGCAGACAAATACCTCTCTGGTTTGGCTGAGACGTGAGTAGAAATCATTTAGTTACCTTGTCTGCTTTTTTCTCGCTTATCATTTTTTCTAAGTATTTTTACATCCTTCTATCTGAACCAGATTCCCTCATCTACTCTGGAGCGGTCGTGTGTTAAAGACCATGTTGGACATTCTGCAGACACTCTCTCTGTCACTAAGTGCTGTGAGTATGAGGAGAGGGTTGATGTGATAGACAGAGTGCCAGGTTCTCTGTTTGAGTGCCTGGTTCTCGGTCCCTGTACCGATAACATAATGCAGAGTCAGCAAGTCGGTGTGCTGTGGTCGAATAAAAGAGGTTTTAAGTTAGATCTCATGGAAGTGTTTAAATAGATGCTAATATAGACTTCATGTGAACAAAATGTATTCTCCTTTACTTTAGGACATTCATAAGGACCAGCCATACTATGACATTCCCGACACCCCATACAGGATCACTGTTCCTGACACATATGAAGCCAGAGAGGTGAGTTTGGGCTGTTATTACACTTCTGACCACTAGAGGACAGCACAGTATGGGCTTCAACAATAGTAGGGAGAGAGTTCTTTTTTATCATATCAAGTGTAAACTGTATTTTAATGGTGGACTGAGGTTTGGGCTCTTAAAAAATGTAGAAATTAAATAAACAAATGGCATTTGGTTTGTGCTAGAATTAATTTTACTCAGTGAATGCCCGCCACTCTTTTTGCCATCAGAATTATTGTCTAAAGGCAAAGAAAGATGCCCAGCGGATTTACTTTACCAAATGGACCATCCCGGCCTTGCCGTATCGGTCTATTTGATTCACCTTTGTTTATTTTTGTTTATTTTATTTTATTTTCACTTGCTACACATGGGACAGACAGACAGGGGGGAAAAAAGGGAGAAAGAAAGAGAGGTTGGGAAAGAAAAACAGCGGGGAAGAGGAACGGTGATGAAGGGCAAAAAACAAAAACCAACAAAACAAACAGACAAAAAATACACATATCAATCACCTGGATCACCTGTTGAGAAAGAAAAAAGAGAAAAGAAGCAACAAAAACAAAAGAGACCAATATAATAAACAACAGCATTGCAATGATCTATGTGAATATAACAGTAAATGCTAAATATTGAATATTATTGCCACTCTTGTTCTTAATAAAGTAGCACTATGCCTTTATTTCCCAACTCCTTTTAGAGCATAGTAAAAGACTTTGCTGCTCGCTGTGGTGAGATCCTGAAAGAAGCAATGAAATGGGCTCCTTCGGTCACAAAGTCCCACCTACAGGTTAGTTTCTTTTAAGTTTTTATTTAATAGATGGCCACTATTAATTTATTTTAAGCAAGCAATTAACTTTTACCTCTGCATTTTGAAAAGGAGTGTTTACTTTGAGTAAACAAGGCATAAGTGACTGTAAATGATTCTTGTCATATCTGCTATTTCGATTTTTCTTGCAGGAATATCTGAACAAGCATCAGATCTGGGTGTCAGGACTGTCACAGCACACTGGCCTTGCAATGGCCACAGAGAGCATACTTCACTTTGCAGGCTACAACAGACAGAGTACTACACTAGGCGTGAGTCACAGATACACTTACAGCCACGGCTTCACACAAATCCTTCTGGTCACCGCAGTTATCATACTGTAAATATTGGATTTAACCCCCAACTAAATGTCAAGATAAATTTAGACAAAATGAGCCAAACTGATGGTGAGATAGAATCTACTGCATTTTAGCAATTCTGCAGAAAGATAACGTTCACTAAACCAATACGGTATTTTTTTTAATATATAGTTTAGATGCAAATTAGTGCAAAGACACAGTTCTACCAAAGATATGTGTAGTCAGAATTCTTAGAGCACAGTAGATGACAGGAGCAAGAGCATTTTAGTAACACACTGTACTTGGAGCAAACTGCAAACTAAGAATGTTTAATTCTAAATGACCTCCCAGGTTTGTTGATTGAATGCTCATTAACAGCTGTCCAACATAAAGTGCTTTTTAACATGCCATGTGCGATTTAGCAGCTTTGCCAAAGACGTCGGCTTTTTGTTTGTATTCAGAAAAAGGTCCTTGTTGATTTTTTTTTGTTGTGCACATATAGCTTGTGTGTTTTATTTTGTTGCTCTTTAAACAATTTGTAGATGTCTATGTTCATGTGTGCATGCTTACTAGTCTGTGTGACATTATTTTGCTTGATAGGCATTTCTTATATGTTCTTTGGGCCTGCATTCTGCTATATCTGTCTTTTCATTTGCTTCATTTGTTGTATTTTGTCTTTATTAAACTGCACCGAACTACCTACCTGGTTGCTTGGCCTGTGTACGGATTTGCTGGTTACCTGGTTACTTACCTGCAATGGACTGGTGGGTTGGTTGGCTGGCTGGCTGGTTGCCCATTTGGCTTACTGGTTATGCCGGTACTGTCCTCCACCATGTGCCCAACCATAGGCTGCTTTCCCTCAGGTTGGTCTGATCACTAAATACAGAGAAAAAGGCCTCAGGCATGACACCCTCAGTATATCCAAGTGTGACATTAAAGCTGTCGCTCATGCTTCCATAGTTTCCATGCAGTTATTTGGCAGTTACATTGTGTTTTTTTCCCCTTCAGACCACCCAGCTGACAGAGAGACCAGCATGTGTGAAAAAAGACTACTCCAACTTCATGGCGTCACTCAATCTGCGAAACCGGTACACAGGAGAGGTAAACTATACTGGGAATATTTAAAAGCACAGCTACTCTTATTCTCTTCTGCTCTCTGATGCTATCTCCTGTCTTTTTTATGTACTGTCTAGGTGGCTGGTATGATCCAGTTCTCAGAGGCGACTCACAGCCAGTCGGATCTCAACAAGTTGATGATCCATCAGATGACCAGTGCTCTAGATAAAAAAGACCCCGAGGCCTTCACCCAGGCCATGTTCAAGATGGCTGCCCTCCTTATAACTACCAAAAGTGAGCAGCTCTGCTTCTCTTAAATTATGCCTGTTATTTATTTATTCATTTAATTATTATTTATTATATAAAGTTCACTTTTCATTAGTAATTTTCTTGTTTTTATGTCTGGCTTTCAGACTGCGATCCACTGCTCTTGCACCATCTTTGTTGGTCTCCTCTGAAGATGTTTACAGAACATGGCATGGAAACTGCCATTGCCTGCTGGGAATGGCTACTGGCTGCGCACAATGGGGTGGAAGTGCCAGTATGTGTCACTTCTCTTAAAATCGTTTAAATAATTACATGAATGCATGTTTAGTTTAAGTTGATTATCTTTAATGTTTCTTCTTAGTTCATGCGTGAAATGGCAGGAGCTTGGCAGATGACAGTAGAGCTAAAAATGGGTTTATTCTTGGAGGCTAAGGTCGAGGCTGGCCCTCTGGCTGTCTCAGAGGAGAGTCAACCTACACCCTGTGCTCCTGATGTCGTGCCTCACTTCCTCTGGATAGAGGTCAGTTATACAGAATAATATTGTGTTGTTTGCTGTTTAATGTTTATTTTTAAAAGTAATGTGGCCATCTAGCTGCTTTTGAACTGTTTCTTTGCTGAATGTTTTTCATCACTTGTCCTGACTTTTAATGGATAGATATCTAATTAAAGACGGTGCTGAGTGAGTCCAGCATATTGTAGGTCAATACTGATCAGTTTTTAAATCTATTTTAATATGCTACATCTGGAAGAGTCGATCAGCCCAAGAATTTTGGATCTCATCACCTACAAAGCTTATTTGTTTCTACAAACTGGTAAAGGTTGGAGACATAAACATTTTCTTTTTCTTTCTTTCTTCAAGTTTCTGGTGCAGAGGTTCGAGATAGCCAAGTACTCCAGTGCTGACCAAGTGGAGATTTTCACCGCCATTTTACAGCGATCTCTGTCTTTGAATGTAGGAGGATCCAAAAGCAGCATAAACAAACATATTGCTGCCATTGGACCAAGATTCAGGTGTTTACTTTGAAATACTGTGGCAATCATAGTATTTGTTTACAAATACAACTGTTATACAATTGCGAGTATAAATAGACAATTGTAATCTACAATCTGTATAGTTTTCATATTTTTAACCACATGTATAACCTATTCATAGCCTGTACATAGCTTGTACACTCACTACGGCTATAGCCTGTACATACTTATAGTTATAGTATACTCAGAACACACCTTCATACCGTGTACGTTGTAACATACCTATAATAGATCTATATTCTGTATTAAATCTATATTATTGCTAAAACACTTTCTGGATGGATGCAAACTGCATTTCGTTGGCTTGTACTTGTAACATGTGCAATAACAATGAAGTTGAATTCTATTCTATTCTATTCTATTCTATTCTATTCTAATCTATAAGCAGCATCGCCAAATGCATAATCCTAAACTGTTGCTTTATTTCAGACTGTTGACTCTTGGTCTTAATCTTCTGCATGCTGATGTGGTGACAAATGCTACCATCAGGAACGTACTGCGAGAAAAAATCTATTCCACAGCTTTTGATTACTTCAGGTAATTAAACTAGTTTTATTTGCGATAAAGAAAACTCTGTTTAGTGTCTTTAAAGCTGTTTAATGACTTATTTTTATGTTTGTTTCTGTGTAGCGTTGCTCCCAGATTTCCCACTCAAACAGATAAAAGGCTGAGAGAAGACATCAGTATAATGATCAAGTTTTATGCCAGCCTGCAGTCTGACAAGAAATATCTGACTGCCAACCAGCTGGTTCCTCCAGGTATATCTTCAGTAATTATTAATGAATTACTATTTTGTACAGCCATTGTCATCACTCTGTGATGTTATACTGATGCTTTGAACAGAAAAAAACAGTCACAGGATTTCAGTCTATCAGTATTATTTTCTTAAAGTTTATGTTTTGATGTTTAGATCTGGGCCTGATGGTATTTATTGTTACACAGATCCCCAAGACATGTCTGTGAACAGCCTGTCTGTAGTGGCAGTGACAGACAGCCGAAGCAGTCTCGACGTAGCAGTGGGTCAGAGGCAGCAGGTCGCTCAGGGATGGATCAACACATACCCTCTGTCCTCAGGGATGTCCACCATATCCAAGAAATCAGGTAAAACACGCAGTGTGTTAAAATTATATATGCAGTGACTTCTTTTTCACCACTCTTTCTTTATACATTTCAGGACTGTCTAAAAAAAGCAATAGAGGCACCCAGCTGCACAAGTATTACATGAAACGCAGGACTCTTCTTCTGGCTTTACTGGTATTTCAACAAGTATTATTATTCACAAATATGTGGCAATAAAGTGAAGCGCATGCTTTAGTATATTTTTCTTTTTATGAACAGATAGTTGCAAGTTGACCTATTATGCTTTTTCTGTTACAGTGCTGCATGATTATATTAAACATGAATAAAATGTAAAAATCCTGAAGTCAGAGTATATACAAGTATTCTCTATGAGCCATAAGCTCAGGTTTTAGACTTTTTTTTCTACTCTTGGTTCTGCATGATGTCACTGACAGCGGGTAGCCTTAATATGGTCAGTTCAGGCACAGCAGTTCCACTTGTCTGCTCTTCAAACTCTGACTGGGCAGCCAGTAAGAAGTAGTTGACTTGCAGGGAGAGTGGCTTGAACATTGAGGAACTTGTTTCAGGGAGACAATAAACTTGAATGACATAAATAAGGGTTAAATTGAACTGGAAATCATTCAAGTGGAGTTCAATAATAACAAATGTAAATAAGTATAATAGGTCATCTTTTTAATTTGGGCTTCTACTTTAGCTACTTTATGTTTCACAATCTTCATAGTGCAAATTACATGAAATCCAACTGATCTAAACTTGTATGTTTCTTTCCAGGCCAGTGAGATTGAGCGGCTGACAATATGGTACAATCCCTTATCCACCCAAGAGCTTGCCATTACTACAGAACAGTCAGTGGAGACAAGTATTGCTAACTGGAGATCCAGATACATCAGTCTGACGGAGAAACAGTGGAAGGACAACGTCAATCTAGCGTGGAGCATAGCACCCTACCTTGCCCTCCAGCTGCCTGCCAGGTACACAGAACATCAAAGTGCTTTGCATCCTGTTTCATAAATGTAATACATTCTGTCTAATTTGAAAATTTGAAAAACTTGAATGCTTGTGTTCAACAGAAAACAGTTAAAGTAAAAAGCATAAATAAAAAAAATAATCTTGTTTTAAATTCTGAGATAATAAAATAATGTTTGGTGTATCCACCATCCTTCCTCTGCACATGTCCAAACCATCTCAGCATCGCCTTTCTGACCTTGTCTCTAAAATGCTTAAACTGAGCCGTCCCTCTGAGAGACTCATTTTTAGTCTTGTCCATCTTGGTCTCCCACTGAAAATGTTAACATCACATGTTCACCTTGGCTTTCTGTATTTTGTCAGTGCCATCATTTCCAAACCGTACATGATGGCAGTTTTCACTAACAGTTTTTTTTTTTTTTGTAAATTCTTCCCTTTCATTCTTGCACTTCTTGCTGTCACAAGTCACCTCTGACACTCATCTTCACCATTGCTAAATTAAAAATCTAGTTATTGGTAATCAAATATCAAAATATGAATAAAACAACAAGGGAAAAAAACTCATTGGCCATGAAACTGCTTTAAAATAACATGAGACAGCAACAGATGGCTGACTTTGGCTTGTTTAGCAACTTAAATAATTTTGTTGTTGAAATAAGGTAAGTGTCATGTGTCATTTATGGAAAGACATAAGCCATTTATTGATTTTTATTTATTTATTTTGTTTCAGGTTCAAAAACACAGAGGCTATTGTCTCTGAGGTGACTCGTTTAGTGCGAATGGATCCAGCTGCTGTGTGTGACGTTCCTGAGGCGGTCAAGGTGAGATCTGCCACCTGTCTTCACAAACCACCAGGTGGATTGTGACAATTGTCTGTTTGGTTTAATTCGCGATGCTTTTATTTTAGTGTCGAGCAAACATCATGTGTGCAAGAACAAACTTAGAGTGAATGCTTTAAAGTACTGTAACTCAGCTGGTTTTCAGTAAAGGCTTAAACCTCCAGAACAAAGTACCACTGACACAGTAACTGTCATCATGAAACTAACACATTTTATGAACAAACTAAAAAGTTTTTGTTTGTCACTTAGTGTTTTTTTTTTAAAGTGGCTATAGTGTCACATGAGAAATTGTGTTATTGAGTAATCGTTTTCCCTCCAGCCCTCTCCAGTCCCTTGTGTTTAGTTTTGCGTGATTGAACTCTTAATGAGTCTTGTACCTGTTTAAAGAAGGAGCAGTGGAGGAAAAACACAGCTTTCCCCAATGACCACTGTGATTTTGCAGATAATGCTCTTTGACAGATCATACTTGTTTATTCCAGTTAATTTAGTAACTAATAAACACAGTTTCCTCTGGTGGCTAGTTAGCACACAATCAGGGCTGATTCTGTGATACATTATATGGGACCTATCATAGTAATATAGCAAAGGTGGATTCAATTTTAATACTTTTTGATGTTTTTCTGCAGTTTCTGGTGACATGGCACACAATTGATGCTGACTCTCCAGAGCTGAGTCATATCCTGTGCTGGGCTCCAGCAGATCCACCAACTGGACTATCCTACTTCTCGTCCATGTACCCTCCTCATCCCCTCACAGCCCAGTATGGGGTCAAAGTGCTCCGCTCCTTTCCTCCCGTGTGTAGAGATATACAATTATTTTCATTTTTTTCACATGGGTGTAAAGATGAACCCAGCTGTTACAGTTAATTCAAGAAAAGTTAAGATTTGACTACCAGAAATGGATAAAGTGTTGAAATGAGCAGCGACAGGAAATTCATAACTGTTAACTAGATGGTTAAAAAGTGAGTGGATAGTTAAACCAGTCCCATGAGATTTATGGCTAACAGTTGAAAATAACATCTGATACTGTAGGCAAACAATTAAACTTGAAAACAGTTAATATGGTCGGATAAACAGTTAAAATAAGTTATTAAAGTGTGGGATAACAGTGTAGGTTAACCATAGAAATTATAGGACAGAGACAGGGCCTTCAAATAACAATTCCACATCTGCAAACATGGTGGTAGAAGTTGAACTTCCGGTGGAAAACAGTACATTTAAATGGAGGATGAACAAATGTATAGCTAGTTGATCATGTAAGTTAATTGTATGGATCAATGATTCCCAAACTGGGGTGAGGTCTCCTGGTGGGACAAATTAATAAGAGAAATTCAGGAAGAAATTAAAAGTATGTAGATTTATAAACATTTATTCATTTATTTATATAAAAAGTGAATAAAAATTGTTTTTTTGGTAATAGGAGGTAGTTTGTGATATTACTCTCACCTAAATTTACTGCTCTTTCACTGAGGTTCGTGAAATGTGTGACCCACCTCCCTGTGGCAGGTGGATCACACATTAGCCATAACACTTTGCAGATAACTCGGTTGCATTAGCAATTTATAGCCAACCGCCTGTGTTCCTTTTTAAGGAAACACATCACTTTCTGTTGTATTTTGATTAGAGTGAAGATTAAAATTGGGTGGGCCCCATGGGGTTTTCTGGATTTAAGTGGGCCACGGTTCGACTTTGGTAATGGCTGCTATAGATCGACAAATGATGTTATCAGTTTGAAAAAACCTCAAGAATAACAGTTTAAATACAGTAGCTACAGTTACAATTGAGTAGTGGTGGGCTAATGGTTGTCCAGATGCAGTTTACAGAACATTTATAGTTTTATTTTATTTCTAATGTTGATATTAAAGAAGATTTATGTGTATGATAGACGGTTTTTAGGTTCTCTGATGAAAAAGGGTTGGGGAAAGTACCTTCATTTCCCCTTACAAATTTCCTTTCCTTTAAACATGATTAGAAATGACGTTTGAGTGAAGTTTACTGTAATAAGCTAAATTGTTGGTGTAGTGTTAATTACTTTTTGGTTTTAATCCCCTTTTTAGGATGCCATTTTGTTTTACATTCCTCAAATTGTACAAGCTCTTCGTTATGACAAGGTAATTATCATATTTTCTGAGTCAGCAAATACATTCAGAGCCCTCGTAACATGAATAAATGATCGAATTTCCCTGTTTACATCCTGGTGCAGATGGGTTATGTGAGAGAGTACATCCTGTGGGCTGCTCAGAAGTCTCAGCTGCTGGCTCACCAGTTCATCTGGAACATGAAGACGAACATATACCTGGATGAGGAAGGAAACCAAAAAGATCGTGAGATGCTCACCTTCATTATTTCTTCACTATGCCACACTCACACTAAAAAAAGCAGTGGGTTTAGAACATGTGCAATGACCAATAATCGTGTTGCCATTTGAAATGGACCAGACCACATCTGTGACCACTCACAGTCTGATGTTTTCTCCAAAGCATCTTGGTGCCTCAAGATGGCGATAAAACGTTAATAAAGACGGTCTTCTGTCAGTTTGGGTCAACTTGGAAATCACATGCAATCTCTTTATGAGAATACAGTGGTTACCCATGTTACATCTTCAGAAACCACAAATCATTTGCTATCGTATTAACTACAGAACCTCACAGATTGCTGCAGGATGATGATTTAACTGCAAAATGACATAAATGCATAGCCTTTCTTTTATATAGGATTATAACCAGAATACAACCAGTTGGCATGGAAGTTATTTGCAAACCTTCACCGGTTTGTCTGGAGGTTGGGCAACCTTCACCAGGCAATCTGCCATTGAAAGTATTGCATGTTCAACCTCTGGGTGACCATTTGGTTGCTGCAACTACCAGATGTGAAATGTTCAGTGTAAATATTGCAATATGTTGTTACAGTTGCAAAAACTCAAGATCTTCTGTCCTGCAGCTGACATAGGAGAACTGTTGGAACAGATGGTGGAGGAGATCATCAATTCACTGTCTGGCCCGGCCAAAGACTTCTACCAGAGGGAGTTTGACTTCTTCAATGAAATAACCAATGTGTCAGCCATTATAAAGTATGAAAACACAATTTATTTCACTGTGCTTTTATGAATTTTAAGTTGTTTTACGTTTTAGGGAGTTTCCAAAGTGAACTTTTGCTACAGTGTTGCTTCCTTAAGTTATTTTTTCTTCTTTTGTCCTTAACTATGTTCCTCAATCTCAAAACTCATGAACACCTGAGACAAAAGATGAAAAATATCAAGTTAATGTTCTGACTTTTTTCAGAGATTTCAAAGTAACTGCTGGAGTTGAGCCTTTCTGTTTAAAAAGATCCAAGCCCTCTTGGTAATCTGCAAAGTGTTCATGAAGTGATAACACTTATTCCCATGAGACAAGAAGCTTTGTTCCTTCCCCTGGCTCCAGTGTTCTGCTCTTTAAATCCCTTTGTTGTTCATTTATTTGTCTATTTGTTGCTTCGCTGTCACTCCCATCATACTTAATTTTGGAAAACAGGCTATGCTGTGTTTCCCCAGCCCCCGACCGCCTGTCCACTAGTGCGTACACTCTGCAGCTGATGAGCTGTTTTCTGACAACCTTGATACAGAGAGTGTTTTGTCAGGCCACTAGAGGTTGGGAAATTCCCCTCTGCCCTTATTACAGCACTAATTGCAACAAGCCAGGGGAGAAGCCTCTGTCCCCTGACTTCAAGACTCTATCCTGGCAGCTCCCCTCTGTGGTTAACAGCAGAGCCTGGCTGTCACATATGATCTGGAGTCATTCATGGAGATACCCATGCATGCTTTTCTAAGTAACAGAGGTAATAGACCTACAAGTGTTGTAACTCTGTGAGTTTAAGTTGTTTTGTTTGTCCTTGTCAGACCCTTTCCCAAAGGAGAGGAGAGGAAGAGGGCCTGTCTGGAAGCCATGTCACAGATCAAAGTCCAGCCTGGCTGTTATCTGCCCAGTAACCCAGAGGCCATAGTTTTGGATATAGATTACAAATCTGGTACTCCTATGCAGAGGTGGGCATACTAACCAACTTTTACATTTTTTTTTAGAATTAAAATAAAACAGTGAAATGTTAAAGTGTAAAAATATGCTCTTCTACTCTTTGTGTTCTTGTTTAGTGCTGCCAAGGCTCCCTACCTGGCCAAATTCAAAGTTAAGAGGTGTGGAGTCATTGAGCTGGAAAAAGAAGGTACTGGTTATGTTAAAGGGCTCTTTCAAACATGTGCTGCTCTGCTGTGCACAACAATGTGTGTTTCAGTTAACTTGTTACAAATTAACTGAAGTTCCTCCAATCATAAAGTGTTTACTGGTTACAAGATTAGTCCTACATCACTTAAAGTCTCTCTTCAGTGTGTAATGCAGGGTTTTAATTTTCCTTTAGTTAGATCTATTGGACTGGGATTGGCTTTCAGATAATTTGTGTTATTGATACAAATCTTAGACTCAAACTCTAAACAGGCATTATTCTGTATGATGAAGCTCGAGCGCAGTAAGGACCAAAACACAATTTCTGAGTGAACAGGGGATAGGGAGTAGTTTTAATGCTTCTGAAACTGGTCACGTGGTTCTCGTCACACTTATCTGACAGACACATCAGAATTCATATTAACAACTGTATGTCGTCATCAGCACCACCCGTATGTGGAATCACCCAGGGCTTAATCCTTGGTTCATATCTCTTTTCTTTATACATAATTGTAATATTTGTTAAATCTAATAGATTCAGATACATTTGTGCTTTGTTTTAAATGACTGCTGAAAACTAATTTCTAAGAATTAGCTCTTCCTTAATCTTTCGCCCATTATTCTTTTGCCTCTTGTTCTTCTAATGCGAGTGTGTGTGAATCTGTTTGAAGGATGAGTGTACGATCATGTGTCTGACTGTGTGTTTGTTTGTTAGATATGTACGCTTATCTTTAAGGTGCCTTAAAACTGCTGTACAAATATTTATTAAAGTTGCGCTGAGATTAAAAGTGTGCCATAACGTTTCTCCCTCAGGTCTGCTGTGTCGCTCAGATTCGGTGGATGAGGGGAAGAGTGAAGAGGAGGCAAAGAGGATCTGTTGGCAGGCAGCCATCTTCAAAGTTGGAGATGATTGCAGACAGGTCTCACTTTCATACTCCTGATAATTAACCTCTCCCTAATTATCATTGCCATCTCTATTTTAGCCCGATTTAATTTTCTCTACTATTTGCTGATTTGTGTTCACAGGACATGCTGGCCCTTCAGATCATCAGCCTCTTTAAGAACATCTTCCAGATGGTGGGCCTCGACCTCTATGTGTTTCCGTACAGGGTGGTGGCCACTGCTCCAGGAGTAAGTTCACACCAACTCCTTCCTTACATGAACTACTGAATGTGCAAATCTATACTTCCTCTTATTCCTCCTCTTTCCGATGTTGTGCCACAGTGTGGAGTGATTGAGTGCATCCCTGACTGCAAGTCTCGTGACCAACTGGGCCGACAGACAGACTTTGGCATGTACGACTATTTCAGGAACCAGTACGGAGATGAATCCACTCTAGCCTTCCAGAAGGTAAATACTGAATCTGAGTTTTTTTTCTAGTCATCTGTCAGTTAAAAGACCATTTTCCCTATTGACAGATTTTTTTCATATTCCCTCCAACTCTTGTCCTTTCAGGCACGGTACAACTTCATTCGCAGTATGGCAGCTTACAGCTTGTTGCTCTTCCTGCTGCAAATAAAAGACAGACACAATGGCAACATCATGCTGGACAGCCAGGGCCACCTCATTCACATTGGTGTGTATTCAGTGTGTTTCTCTGTGTGGTTCTCTTATTGAAACTGTCATTTCGGTTGCTTTTTTTGATTTTCAAGTAAAATTGCCAGTTTTTTCCCATGAACTGTGTCTCACTAATCTATGATGAAAGTCCAGCTGTTTAGTAGTTTACCATTCTTAAAAGAATTTTAAGGCTCTACAAACATTTATACATCAATAAAAAGCAATTACTGTGTGGCATAGAGAAAAATGCTTTAGAAAAATGTAAAAGATGGCTTGCATCCAAAGTTCTGACTGCAGTTTGTGAAAACTCTTCTGAATATTCATAGTTGTATAAATTTTACATAAAATTATCTTTTCCCAACCAAACTCCTATTTTTTTTAAAAAACTATTAATTTATTGAAATTACATCTGTGTGCTTATTTGTTTCCAGACTTTGGGTTCATGTTTGAAAGTTCTCCCGGTGGAAACCTCGGCTGGGAGCCAGATATCAAGATAACCGATGAAATGGTGATGATCATGGGTGGAAAAATGGAGGCGACACCCTTCAAGTGGTTCATGGAGATGTGCGTTAGGGGATACCTGGCGGTCAGGTGAGTGCTGTAGAAAATAATAACTGATCTTTGAATAGTAACATGTAACATTAAGACGAGTTTCTGTGGTGAATCAGGCCCTACATGGATGCAGTCGTCTCCTTGGTCACGCTCATGCTGGACACGGGTCTTCCCTGCTTCAGAGGACAGACCATCAAATTGCTCAAGTGAGTGAGAATGTTTTTGCATTTCGTGCTGATATGAATAAGCTGATTAGAACCTTCAATGCTAGTTGCTGTTGTTGTTAAAAATCTTGTTTCCTCATCTAGGCAGCGATTCAACCCAGGGTTGAGTGAAAAAGATGCAGCATCTTTCATCATCAAAGTCATCCAGAATTGCTTCCTCAGCAACAGGTTGGTAGATTTTATTTCTATGTTTAAGAAAAAAATATGTATATATATATATAGTTCTGATTGCATCCTTCTTTTTTTCCCTTTGTGTTAAACAGGAGTAGGACCTACGACATGCTCCAGTATTACCAAAACCAGATCCCATATTAAACATTTGTGCCTAAGCATGTGCATATATTGGCTGGTACATAGTGTGTGCGTGCGTGAGTTTGCGTGTGTGCCTTTGATGATGTTCACCAATGAAGATTGTGGCTCACTGTTTTTGCTGATTGTTGGCTGCTGTCCCTTGTGTTTGTTTCAGCGTCTTGTTTAATTATAAAAATGTCTTTGCTTTACATTTACATTGCATTTTCTCTTATTTATTATGTCATATGAAAATCAATTATATTATTAATTATTATTCTATTGCACTGGCATCTTGACTTCTGTGTACTTAGAAAAAAAAATGCTTGTTAATCTGCACGTTAAGTAAAATACTTTATTAGCATTTGTGCCAAATTTAAATAATTTATAATGTCCGTGAATGTGCTTTCTGTTGATTTTAAGGTGGGGTTTGAAATGTAATTGGATACTTAAAGTAGCTAAAGTAGACCAGTTTCAGTTCTGACCATTGTGGCCTATTCTGTCATCTCGTACTTGACTGTACTACTGTGCTTCTCTTTTTAATGGACCAGTCAGAGTACTTTGATCTGTGGCATGGTACTTGTATTTACAGTGAGACTTGACTGTATAGACATGAGTTACACTGTATGTATTTTTCATATTTCCACTTTCAACAGAAGAAATGATGCTCACATGTTCTGGGAAACACTGGGGCTGAGATTTGTATATTTAGCATTGCCAAATGGGGAGGGGTAATAAATGGTTATAAGTCAGTCTTTTCTATTGTTTGTCTGTGAAGGTAAGGCACAGCTTCATTGTTGGGCAGTTGCATGAAGTTAAATGTTAACTACCATGTAGCCTGTGTCCAATGTGGCTTTTGTTCAAAGATATTTTAGTAATCCACAGTGCCGTGCCCCATTTCTGTACGGTCAGCGTAAGCCTTCATGTATTGTTACTGGTTGTAAAGATTTTGCCTCTTTATATATTTATAGCCATGACCCATTTTCTGTCTCCTTTTCTATCTTCATGCCTTTTGAATGAGAATGCATAAGATATGAAATCAAATAAAGAATTATCACAGTATTTCTTGATGCCTTGTGAAACAAACTGACCAGAACAGAAGGCGTTACACTTGGTGGTACTGTAAAGTTGAAACAAAATATTAAGCAGTATATGATTATATTGGTGCAAAATGCCAATATTTATATTTAAATTGATTTATCATGCAATTTGACTGCTCAGATTTGCTACAGTATGACTTCTTTAGGTAGAACTTATCAAGCAAGAGAGGATCAAGTGAACAGAAGTTAATTAACTTGCACTGAAGAAATAATTCAGACAAAGCCAACAGCAGGGGAAGTGAGTCAGAGTGATACAGTCGTGTGAAAACAACTCTATTCAGTCCTGTTAAAAACTGACTGCTTCCATGGGAATTAAGAGAGTAAGTAGCAGCTAGGTGCTCCTGGTAAAATGCACTTAATTAACTGATCACAAGTAAGTGTGAGCACCTCTATTAAACCAGATGTTTTGGCATTTTGCTGGTCTGGAGCATTGAGGTGTACTTACACAATGCCACAGTCTTCCCAGGAGTGGATGTCCCAGCAGATTTGTCCCAAGGCCAGTAAAGAAACTGCATAAACCCCAAGAGCTGCAGCTGTTATTTGTTCATTAAAGTACAATTACGAAAAGATCGAGCAAATACATTTTCTCCTGGGAACCAAATAAGCTGTATCTCTAAAAACAAACAGCGTAGATTTGCAAAGTTACATCTGAGAAATTCTCCTCTTGTAGGACAGATGAGAACAAAGTTAAGACATTTGGCCATTTGCACAGCACATCATCTGGTGAAAGCCAAACAGCATATCAGCACAAACACTTCATATCAAATATCCAGCAACACAACGGCTGAAAAAGAAAATAATCAAGGTTTTGCAATGTCCAAAGTCCAGACCACAACCTTGTATTACTGATCACAGATACACACTAACCACCATGTAGTGAATGTATCATAGATGACAGGCGTGCTATATACCCAGTATTGGATAATCACTTTATCATGAAACCATCACTTTTGTGGTCAACAAATAGTACTGTGATCACGAGACGATCTGTGATTCGTTTCTGTTAAAAAGCCCTGACTTAACAGTTGGTTGTATATCCACCAGAGGGCAGCACATACTGGCATCATTTAATCTGTGTCCAAGTTCTCGAGCTGCTCAAAAAGATACTGCTGATTTCTGTCATAACACACTAACAAGAATGCTACCAAACCTTTTCCCTCTAATAAAAGTGACCTCAAGTGTGCTTCAAGCATTTAGAGATGCACTGACAGATTCTGCTTTTGGAGAACATGGTGCCCTCTGACAGCAGCTTGACTTTAAATGGAGGTGAACTTGTACACTCCTGTTTCTGCTGTATGGAGCGTATGAAATACTCTAATACGCCAAGGTTTTTGCTTCAGATTCATACAGCAGCTCTAGGTGAATAATCGGACACATGCGTCAAAAACAATAGTTCGACAGCTAATAAAAGATGAAGTTGGAAAAATAATCTAAATTTTCTGTTTAGAAATGAAGTTTCAGCCAAGTCTGCTTATGTGACTTATTTATGTAACTTTTAAACGGGCAGCCTTTATAGACTGCAGCTTAGAGTACATTTGGAGTGGGCTGCTGGTTGCATTACCAGATGGGAGTGATCGAGCTGAACCAGCTCAGGGTCAGCACACGCTGGAGCCAACCAGTCAGATGCAGTGAGTGAGTGTGGCAAAGATCCCATGACAACACACTTGCTTAGTTTTTTCTTCTACTTTTTTGCAGTGATTTTCATCAAACGTCTACATATTTCAATGTGGGGAAAAAAGATGCTGATGGTTACATGTTGGTGTACTCGTCACACTCTGTTTGGTTAAAATTTTATTGTGTACTGATTCACAGGAGAGGAACACACTGATGTAATTTTGATGTTGCTGCATCACTGCAACACACCTTGACCATACAAGAGATTCAAAGTTAGGATCTTTGTACGTATATATATGTATATCTATCTATCTATCTATCTATCTATCTATCTATCTATCTATCTATCTATCTATCTATCTATCTATCTATCTATCTATCTATCTATCTATCTTCATTCGTTTATTTATTTTTTTCACATTAATGTGGCCCTAACACATTATTATAGAAAACACAATAAGACAGAAAAAACAACAAACGCAAAATGCAAAACAGAAAAGACAAGATTTCAAAATGTTCAATGACCCTTTAGAAAAGCTAGTGAAAAGTTGTCTTTAGCTTTTTGTTTTGTGTTTTATTTGGTGTTATATTGTTGCATTTTGCACCTAAGAGCCATCATAATGTCCATCTATTACTCAGTGCAAGTGTCTAAATGACACCAGACTGGCACATATCTGTTTCCCACAACCTGTCTTTCATTCAAATAATGTTTTGTTTGTTTTATGTGTGCAAATGGGGAAAATCACAAAAAGAGAATGATGCTTTGAGCATTAGATACGGATTTCACACTGGATGTATTTTGATGCTGACAGTATGAAGTGCAGTTGAGTTAATGTGTTAGTCTGTGGATGCTAAATGCCATAAGGTTGCTACTTGTGATGGAGTGATTGGTATAAAAATGTCAGCACGTGTTAGAAATTGACCACACATTGTGGTTTTCTGGATGAGCCTCTAACTGGTGAAAACCCTGTGATGTGTTTTCTTTTGTCTGTCTCTAAACAGACAGATGATGTGGCTCTGTATCGCTCTGAAGGCTTCCTTGTGACACATTCGTGCCTCCTGAACGTCAGCGGCCCTGCATGCCTGCCATGTGCTCTGCAGTATTTAACTCTTCTCTCAATTGTTCCAGCCATCACAGATGTGAGGAGTGGAGTTGAGTAGAAAGGGCTATTTGTCCAAATGCCCAGAGCAGACAGTTAGGCCTTTTAATGAGAAGCTGGAGCTAATCAGGAATAGTGGCTGCAGGGTGGCGAATAGCAGTGCTGATTCATTTTTTTTTCATGGGTGAAACCAATGCCACACTAAAGTCACATTTCTTTAAATTTTTATTATTACTTTTTTTTATCCTTGAAATTTCCAATAAATACTATAGTATCTGCCCTTCGTTGTAGCTTCGAATGGATTACTGGATCATATTACCTACTTCACAGACCTCGAGACCAAATTATTACTGAAGAAATAGAAGAAATAGAAACAGATGAAAGCCATTGAGTTTAGTCAGAAACTTCAATATTATTCCCATCTATCTGGGGTGAGAAAAACTGCTTTCATAATTATCTCTGTGTGCAACTTCAAAATGCATTGCACCCTGATGTTTGCGTGACTTAGCTTAGATTATGGGTGTTTAAAAGGACAGCAAGCAGGTCTTCCCTTTAAATTTCCCCAATGATGGACAGCTGGTCTATTAATAGCACATGTTGTAATTTGCATATATATTAAGTCACTAATTCTGCCATTTACAATTAATAAGCTAATGTCAAACCTCCCAATCCATCTTTGGATTGCACAGGCCTACACTTGCATGTACAGCAGTACACAAGAACTGAATATTTGGAAAATAGTGAACAGCTTTCTACAAACACAACAAACTACAATTACAGTTTGTTTAATGCCATTCTTAAAAAACTGAACTTATTTATAAAGCCTTCCAGAAGGTAACATTCATTGCAAAGACTTTTGTGCTTAAGCTTTCTACTAAAACTGTCAGCTGAGTAAACTATCAGAAGGGGGAAAAAACTATTGATCACATTTTTTTTATGAGGCTGCATTTTGCAGGGGCAGCCTCTCGTCTGTGCTGCCGACGCTGATCAGTTTTGTTATCTAAGGTTGTGATGACTAAAGAAAAGCACAGAGTCACTGTTTCCCTGTGGGTAGCAAACATTTACACAAACATACATGTGTATGCACACACATCCAGCACGCACAGTCAGACTAAATCCATCACAATGGTATATTCCACTGTATTTAGTAGAAAATACCGTATTTGCATAACAAATCAGTGGCTGAAAAAGTTCCTCTACCTAGACGCCTGTCAGGACACACACTGGAGCCAAAGCTTCTTTTTCTCTCTCGATGCCCACGTGTTAAACGCTATTTGTTGGGCTGCTGAATGGAAACCAGTGTTCACCCACTCCTTATCATGTGACCTTTGATCTGTTTGGACAGCGTGACCGACAGAAGAACTGCAGCACAACTACTTGAGTCACAGCAGAGAGAAGCTGGCACATTTTGTCTGTAAAAGTTTAAAATCAGATTAAATCATTTCTTCAAGAAGGTGAAAAAAAATAAAAATAAATCTGTGGTATGTAAAGGTTTGTCTTCTTTATGAGGTCTGTATTGATATCAAAATATCAAACCATGACTCGCAAATCAAAGTTTGCCTTTGTGCTTTCATATAAGTTGTGCCGTAAACATACTACCGACCTACTCACTGTACTCAGGATGTAAACCTACCTCTGACTGTTAAAACAAAACAAAAAAACACAAAACAAGCAAAACTCCTATCAGAAGCTTATATTCTCATAAAATAAATTTCTGCGCAATTTCTGTCATGGTATGGTTTGTTCAAAAACCAAAACAAAACCACACACACACACAAGTATCTGTAAGAATTTCCAGTCAGCTGGGATCCCTGCAATAAAAAAACCTTTCATGGCTGTAAAAACAGAATTAATCAGCATTTTTTCAGTCATTAAAATTAGGTTTTAATTGACCCATTTTACATTTTATTAGTTGCCTTGGGGCAGCTGCATCATGCTGTTGCATATTTACCCAGCAGAGGGCTAGAACAGGATCAGTGTGTAGGAACATCAGAATATAAACTCTAGTACATCCCAACCAGCTAGGTGCTGGGTATGAAATGTGCAAGGCTTCTCCAAAAACACTCAGCTTACTCTCCTTTTCCACTTAACTGCTACGACCTAAACAAATTTCCACATTAAATAAGAATAAAGATGCCTTTGCAGCAAAACAATGACTTTTAGTTTGTTTGTTTGTTTTTCGTGCCCCAAATCATATTTCAGTTTTCCCCATAGAGCCTGGATCAGATTAATTCAGCACTGTCCATAACCAGTCAACAACAAAAAGCCTCTGCCACTCTCTCAACCACCATGGCCACTGTTGCCACGGAGACCCATTCAGATGCCCGGTGGTGACCTCTGACCTGAGGGGAGGCTGGTGAATGTAGCTAAAAAGGGGCGGCTGGGCTGGGGCATCTGGGGTATCATCTGGCGCCTAACAAAGCCCCTCGCCAGCTGGGGAGGAGGGCAGGAGATACAGAGAGAGGGAAGGAAGGGGCACAGAGGAGAGGGGAGTGGAGAGAAAAAGAGAGCACCCTTTTCTTCTTGCCCTCTTCAGAGAGAGTGGCCATTGACACTGTGCATCTCATTAAAATCTGTGCACCCCCTTCTCCCCTCCTGTCCTCTCTCTGGTGCACAGGGACCAGGCAGCTGCCTATCCTGCTCTGACCATTCAAGCTCAAGTGCAGTCCACTGCAGGATAGAGAGAAAAGGAGCAGACAGAGAGAAGGGGGGAGAAAGGGTGGCGTAAAAGCCTTGGACATATGCCACCACCACTGGGACTGAAGACACTGCATGGCTGCATCTAAAATCTTTCTTTTGGAAACTTTTGTGCGGATTAAAAAGCTGCAGTGCACATTTCCTCCCATAATTTAATTCCTGTTGAATAGAGTCCTCTTTGATTTTTCATGTCTTATTAAAAATGATGGAAAAATCTACTACCGGAGATTTTTGTTGTGCAGTTTCTTTTTAAGATTTGTGATGTCACCAAGGCGCCAGAGCTGGCCCCAACCTTGAGCAGATAGACAGCAGGATAAAACATGCAAACAGCTGCTGGGTGGCGACACGCGCAATCACAGACAGCAAACAATGACACACACACACTGGTGTCCCCACACCCATGTAGGACATTGTGGATATGCACAGGTCTCCCTGAGGGTCACGGTCATGCAGTGTTTGTGCTCTGAGTGTTTGTATGTGTCTGTGTGTGTGTGTGTAAAGCAGGCCCAGCAGGGCTTCTGTCAAAACAGAAAATCTGCCATGGGGTGAAAAAGGTGGGGGATCCATAATAAGGAAAGGGAGAAATTACTGAAATGATGGGCGGGGCTTTAAACCCCTGGGTGCTACGCTAATGAGACGACAACACTGCAGGTACTGGAAGATGAAGCATAAGCACAGCTCCAATTACACAGAGGAATATAACATGTTTATGTGCGCGCACAAATTCATTTTCACGCACAAGCACGCTTTGGGCATGTGGTCGCTTCAGGAATGAGTACAGAACTGAAAACAACATGAATCACGTGTGTGGAGAAATCAGCATCAGCTTCTTCCTGCTCACTTCTCTACTCTTCCCGAGCTAGTTTGGACTCCTAAATTCAAGGGTACAGCACAGAGCCCTCGGTCCCCCACCTCTCTTCTCTCTGTCATCTCCACTGATGAATGGGGCTTTGCGTTCAGATTTTAATTACTCCTCTGTCGAGGTGGGAATTGGCCATGCATTAAATTGGAATGAGACACATTTTTCCCCTCAGCAGGGGAGGGAGGAGATTGGAGGGTAAAAGGAGAAACTGGTTACTGTATATTAATTGAACCATCCAGTGGCACAAAGTTCTCAAATAACTGTGCAGGCCTAACCAAAAAGGGAGCTTGAAGAGAGCAGTACAGTTTAATATGCAACAGAAGATGTTTAGAGAGCAGTTCTGCGAGATTTCTATAAGAGTTAGAGGGTTCGTTTTGCCCATGTTGTTCCCAATTGAAACATTTCTTTCTTCATAACTATTTCACAATGAAGGTGCAGTTGTAGGGAAACATGGAGACACACAGGAATCAAACTGCAAGCTTCATGTTTGGTTGACAAGGGCATATGCAGATGTGATGAAGGGCTATCTATGTCAATTACCGCTGATTAAAAAGGACATTACATGGGTCAAATTCTGTTTTGCACTCTGTCAGTGCAGATTAACAGCATCAAATAAACCTGAGCTTCAAATCCATTCACATACAAACACAACCACAGAGAAAGAGTGGTTAAGGCTTGTACTGCATGAGTACTGTTCAGGGGACCAATGAAAGGAAAACACTTATTGTCCTGTTTGTCTTTTTTTTTTTTTTAATCTTTTTTAAAAGAAGTGGGGAAATGAGTGAGCCTCATTTTTATTTATAGTCAACAGCAACTAAATCCCATGAGGTATGGAGTTGATAAAAGCAAGGTTACAGTTTATGACTAAGACATTATACTTAAATGGCTGATAAAATATAAATACCCTTGGGAACCTGCAAGGCAAGCTTAGTGACACCCGGGTTTCTAGGGATGGTGAGAGAACAGCGTGCAGGTTAAACATCTCCAAAGAGCTTGTATTTTTCTACATAGCACTGTGATAAGCATACAGTGTATCTGGGGTGACAGCTAGAACAAACGTTTCCTTATTCTTCTTCCAGTTATACCATTTACATCGATCAATGTCCTCGGGAGCTGTTTCCTATAAGATGGGCAATATTTTCCTGTTGTGTGAGTCAAGGAGAGGCACCCAAATACCCCTGATGGCTCTGGTTATGGCATCGGTCAAGTGGGGGAAAAAACCAACAAAATACACAAGCTGTCAAACGAAAGGACTCATTCTGGTAATTATCAGATACCTATCGGACATCTGCTTTTCCAAGAGCATCTGGTCATCCTTTTCTCACTTAACAGAATGGGACACCTTGCAATAAAGCTATTGTGCTCCAGTCCTCGTTCAAAGGAAGCTACTCTGATAGACATCAGTAAACAATGGATTATGACATCGTGAGGAATAACTGGTGGTGTCCTCCACATCGGGTCTTAAGAGGGTTAAACTTTATTTAAAATGTGGCATTTTTCTTTGAAAATTTTGATTGTGGATCCAGACATAGCTGTGATTTGTTGTGTGCTGTCTTGTAATTGTTAGTTGAGCTTATTATCTGTTTCCTTCATTGGTCTTGTGGTTTTAGAAGGGTGATTTAGTCTGATTTATTCAGCCTCTGTTACCCCTGCAGAATCTGCTTGTCCTGCAGACTTTTTTCTGTACTAGTTTCAGTTTACTTGTAATTGTTTAAACCAATGACTGTAGAAAACATTTTCTACAGTCATTGGTATTAAACACACAGTTAGATATTACATTTCATTTTATTACGTTACTGTTACCCAAGCTAGATTATTGTTTCTGCAAAACAATTGCCCAACACTGAGGCTTTAATTAAGTAAATCTATAAAAATTCTGTGCACCAGTGCCTGCTCCATGACCGAATCACTGAACTATTTTAAAGGGTAAAAAAGGACAAAAACAATGTGTTTTTCCAGTGAAAATCAAGTCCCACAGTTGCAGTTCCTCTAATGGCTACAAGGGAGTCAGTCCTCATAGAGTCCTTGTGTCAGCTGTAATAAAGTAAAAGTTTTCTTGATTGAGGTTTTGCAATCGCATGTCCACTAACCACATGATGCTAACTTAGGTTATGTCAATGACACCTCAGTCACAGAGGCCTAGATGGGCTGGGTCCCAATGACAATGATATCCACTAGTCGCTAGTTGGTGAGAATTTCCTTTTGATTGCTCATTGCCAGAAGTTTGCATGGAAAAAACTGACTTGTCTGCAGGAACCGTTGCACAAATTTTACTACTGCACAGCTTGTAGTGAGCATTCACAGACAACTCAGTGTTTTCATGGGAACTACAAATGTTGTCACTAACGGCGCACTCGCTTACGGTTTTAGTAACGCAGTAACGTAGCGTTCCTACGGGAAAGTAACGGTAATCTAATTACCGATTTTGCAAGAGTAATCCCTTACTTTACTCGTTACTCGAAAAAAGTAATCAGATTACAGTATCAGGAATCAGGTGTAAAACTCTATTGAAAACCTATTGAATGAGGTCGAAAATGATGCTGAAAGTAGCTTTTTCATCTCCTTTGTGATTGATGTCACCCAGCATTTCCTAAGCAACCCCCAAGAACCACTCACCCAGGAGCTGAGGAATACATATTTTTCTCTTACAATTAGTGGTTGCATCACAACCACTATGGCAGACAACTCTCAAACAATGTGTGCATGATATTGTGCAAGAAACCTGTGTAAATCGTCCGTTTGGGTTTAATAAGGATTATAGTTACGGGTATGATTACTTTGTTTGAAAGGAATCCTGATGTCATGGTGGCTACATTCACTACATTTGTAAACATAAACATGTCTAGAGGATATAATTGGCGTGAACTGAGCTAATGTTTTGCTCCTACTGAACATATTCTAACTGAACCCTTTGGAAGGACTCCGGATCCAACAACTTATCATTACATTTTCACTAAAAAGGATCTTTTCTATTAATAAAACTGTCATGTTCAGATCACCTTGACAGAAGACGACTCCAGAGTGAACGTGCTGTTTAGTGAGGGACATACCTTGAGTGTTTTCCTTTACAGCTATATGCTTCGAAGTGGCCGAAAAATGATAGAACCAATTATAAAAGACAATATTGTTCTGTTTTTTTTTTTTAAAGTTATCTATGATCTGTTGGTAAGACCATAACCTGAGGTGTCCTGGTGATAGCCGTTCATTCACTTGAGCTCAGCTGTTTTAAGGGGATTCATAAATGGAAGATGAGCTTGCCGCTGACTGTGGTCCTGGGGCAAATGCAGCCATACGTGATTTGATTGGAGGTTTTAGGGGTCATCACATGGTCATCTGTAGCCAGCTGACAAGCTGAGCCGCTCTCTGATAAGAGACCAGACGGGCAAAGGACAAGGCAAAGCATGACCAGGCAAACAACACGTGATCCTGACAAAGATCTTCAGTTATTCTTGTTTGTCCTGTATAGTCTGTAAAAATCTCAGTTCTAAAGTGTGTCATGCTCAGCTCCTCTTAGTAGTGTTGTAGTTCTCTCAAGGTTTTATAGCCAGAGACTTTTAGCTATTCAGCTCCATTTAACTGACATGTCCACACTAACAATGGTGCCTGGTCGGAAACACATTCACACATGAGTACATTTGTTTTGTTTATCCACTTTCAGTCAACGTGGCCGAAAGAAAAGTTTAGTTCATAAAAGATGTGAGTTTTCAGATTTTCTCCCTCTGGCAGGCTTTCGAATAGAATGTACACAAGATCGAAATGATAAAAAGTCAATTATATGTTGTGATAAATTATGATAAATGGAAACCAGGAACTGATTTTAAACTAATCATATTAAAGTAATTAGCCCTATTATCCTTCTAATCCTATAAGCCCAGACATACACAAACACATAGAAGTTTATTCTGTACTTTATTTTTCCAGTAAATAATTTTCCCCTCTCACTTGGCCTCACCTCTGCTTATTCTTCTTCCATTCGTCCTTGCTCTTCAGCTCCTCCTTATCCCACTTCCACACTCCATTCCTCCCCTGCCTGTTAATGGAGTTTTGGCAGCAAGCCAGGGGAAGCCTTACTCTGCAGGTCTTCCCTCCTTGGCAGAGCTCCCAGTGTGTGTGTGTGTGTGTGTGTGTGTGTGTGTGTGTGTGTGTGTGCGCGACATAAAGCTCTGTCTCATAATCACTGCCATTCAGCACCTCTTTGGAGTGTGTCCGTGTTTACACGAAAGGGGTCACGGAGCAGGCAATAGCTCTTTCTCTCTCTCTTTCACATCAAACATGCGAACACACTATGCACAAACAAGAAAGACACATGACACATGCTTTAACATATAATCAGAGAGAGAAGGTTTATCACAGGGGTGCATAGAGTCCTGTGAAAAGTACTTCATTACTGCTTCCTTAGGAATTAAGAGGGTAAGTAATCAAATGCACTTGTGTAACTGATCATCAGCAAGTGTGACCAGAGGTTTGTGTGGAGTGGACATTCCAGCAAATGTGCCCCAAGTTCAGAGCATACAATGCTCAGAGAAAGTACAAACCCCCAATATCTATCCATCCACCCATCCATCCATCGGAGGTGGTGCTGTGGCCTTCTGCTGCTGTGGGCTACAGCAGCCCCTCTGCATCAAAGTTTGATGCTTATGTGTTCAGCGAGGCTCTTCTGTTCTTCTACCTTGGTTGTAACAGGTGGTTATTTTAGTTACTGTCGTCTTCCTATCAGCTTGAAGCAATCTGATGATTCAGCCTCTGACCTCTGACATCAACAAGGTATTTTCGCCCAGAGAACTGTCGCCCACTGGATAGTTTCTCTTCTTCTCTGTAAACTCGAAGCGATGGTTGTGTGGGGAAATCCCAGCGATCAGCAGGTTCTGAAATACTCTGACTAGCCCCTCTGGTATCAACAATAACGACACGTTCAAACCCCTTTCCTTCCCATTCTGATGCCAACTTCAGCAGGCAATCTTGACCAAGTCTACATGCCTTAAAGCTTTGAGTCGCTGATATATGATTGGCTGATTAGATATTTGCCTTAATAAGCAAATGAACTTACATATCTAAGAAAATGGTTGCTGAATCTGTGTGGCTTGATTTTACTGGCATATACAGTAGTTATTGCTATTCTAGGAATATGGCCTGACTGGACAGTTGGGTGAAGTGGGAAGCTACACCTATATTTTCAAAAAAGGATTATTTTGAACATTTGAGTTATCAAGGATAAAGAAAAATGCGAGGAAACAAACCCAATAGGTGCAATTTAATGTCAGATTCACCAGAACATGTATAACATCATCATGCTTTTGAACAAGATATTTTAATGAGGTTACTGTGACATTCAGCCAGTTGTGATTTCTTAAAGTGGTCTCGTGCAATAGTTCACCATGCTTTCTCAAGATCTTTGAAAAAAAATGTTTTTGTCTGCTCTTTCACTTATTTTCAGTCCACTCACGGTGACTGACCTTCTTTTGTTTGTTAAGCCACTTAACACTGACTGTGAGTCATTCAAGCATAAAAAAGGGATGAACCAGTGATGTGTCCACACATAACAAACAACTTAACAAAGAACTAATTTGAAAATTGTAGCAGCCAGTAGCAAAACATAGATGAACAGTATCTGTAAGTCACATCCTTAAGAAGAAAAACCACACAAAAAAACCCCAAACCTGAACCTGAGAGATCTGGTTCTGATCCTGTTACTCAGCCTCATCAGCAGGGTGGCTGGGAAAAAGCCATCCTTAAAGAAGGTAAACATGGCAGGCTGTTACATAAAATCACAATATTATGTAATATGGTAAATTATGAAATTTGTATAATTTACAAAAACTGTATACAACAATTATCTCCTCATGAAATTGTAGCTGCGGTGTCATATTTTTGTTTGTTTGCTTACCATGGTGTAATTACTGAAATGAATGTCATTTTAATGGCATCAGAATATCTTATCAGACAAAATATAATTATCTAAAGGTTTTGAAAGATCAAAAATACTCTGTGAGTATTTATTTTCCCCTTAGGGCACTTCATGTTTATGAGTAATCAATAGTCGATAGTCAGAGATTTTCATTATGCTTTTTCAAATTATTTACACATATATGTGTTTTGTACATGAAATACTGTGAACACAAACAAGATTGGAGGCTAGTAAGTAATAAGGACATACAAAGGGACTCTTAAATTATGCTATGACTTTAGCTTCCTTTAAAGATTTTAATAAAGTATTGACAAATTAACCGTGCAGCTTTATGCCCTGCACAGTTAATTTGTTTATTACTTAGTCTTTCTGGGTGATGATGGACTGGTAGCACTACAAAAACTCATAAAATTATTATGTGATTCAATTAATTTATTGTGATGTCATGTATTTTCAGGTCTTTCAAGTCAGACTGTGTGTAAGGCATACATAATCTAGCGTCAGTTAGTTTTAGAAACCATAAAGTTAGTTTGTTGCCATATTAAGAATCTTAATTCTGCTGCAAATGAATGAAAGTTGTGGTGTAATATAACACAAACTTAACTGCTAACATGTACATGAAAGGCAATGTCTTAAATTTTCTTTGTGAAACTGATAGCTGCATGTCAACAAGGTAACACTGTGCAAAATATGTTTCAAGTAGTAAAGAACCCCACAAGCAACGACATCATCATGCAGGTTTGGGATAAAGCAGCAGGTCAACTGAACTTAAAAGAGAATACTTGATGCAAATGTTAATCATTTTGCAGACTCTTTCACTTTTGATTTCAGTAATTATCATCTATCATCTGTCAGATTTCTATTGATGTCAAAAGCAGGCTGGTATTTAAAATGGCATATGCCAACGCCACAGGTTATCTGCATGACTGCATATAAGAAACATGAACTGCATTAATACTTTCAGCATTTTTATTTATTTGTTTGCTCTCTGTTTATTTCTAGGTCAACGACTTCCAGCTATTAGCTTGTACCACATAGTATGCATTAAAGTGTGTTAAAAGTACATGTAAAACAGCTTTACACTCATTATAATCATCTGTAAGTCTTAATTTGTAAGTCTGTAAGTCTTTTTGGCAATACAAGCTTGGAGCTGTCAGCAGGTTAACATGTACCACAGGTTTTAATATGTGGTTTTGCAGTGGTTACAATCGCTGGTATAAGGAAGTATCTCTGTTATCTATTTATCTCTGCTGCAAACATTCTCCTTGCTGTTTCTTCTCTGCTCTGTTTTCGTTGTTTAGTCTGTTATCCCCCCGCCCCCTCCCTAATAACTACCCTGTGCAAGCCCGAGGGAATGAGGGCCCTTCCCTTTATATTTGTATGTTAAAAGTGGGTGTGTGAGCAGTTTTGCTGTCTCTGTTTGAATGTCAAATAGCCTTGGGATGTACTAGTCATCACTGGGTGGCAATTCTGCCTCTTGAAGAAACGACAAAATACTTTCAGCTATGGCACTGACTACCTTGGGGCCTGTCCAAACACAATTATGATTTACTGTGTTAGAGAGTTAAATCAGGACCCTGATAAATAACTGATGTAAGTCCTCTAGTGTTTTATTTTTTTTATGTTCATTTTTTAATTTATTTTTTTGCCAGTATGTGTTTGCGGTATGCATCTGGATACATGTAAGGTGTGCATAACTACAAGCAAAAATCTGATGGCTCTTTCTTGTCTTACACTAAACAATAATCTAAAAGAAGGAAACAGTTGGTTAACATTGATTGATTCTTTGGTCCAGGCATGCTTAAAACAAGTAAGACAAACTGAGATCACCAGATTACATTTGTAATTTCGCTCAACATAAAGCACACAACACAACATGCATTCAGATTGTTTAGTGACAAACAGCGAGAGCAAAGCTCCTGCTGTGAAACAATTGGTGTTTGAGATCATGTGATAAAGTGAACTGAAGTTAGGTTTCTGTTTGCTCTGCCTGCTCTTTCCCTGTAGACCTCACTACTGGAAACACTGAACTAGTTCAAGTAAGCTTGGATTACTTACTTTTTGAAACAGTCTTGCAGTTTTTTCTCGGTTCAGATGTTTAAATCTTTTCTTTTGAAGACAGTTTTTGAGTAAAACATCACATCAGCAGCACTTTTTATTTGTCTTTGTATGAAGACACAAAATAAATGTATTTTTTGTTTGCAGTAGTAAGAAAAATATGATGTGATGATTAAGACTGCGATATATATTTAATATAGTGAACATGCAATAGATACAATGACCAGTGGGTTAAACACGAGGTCCAAAATCCCCTTTTTCTTTAGCATTTTCCAAGAAACAGCAACACTGAGCTTTAAAATGGTTTAACAATTCTCCAAGCAGATTAGGATACCTACTGCATGCTTGCAGAGGATTGAGCAAACAAGCACAGACTCGAACAATGCAGAAAGACAGATTATCTAGCCATAGTGGCACATGGCTGCCACAGCTACAGATTTTCTTCCTCTTATTTCCACAAGCGTGCAACCATGACGCAACTCCTTTCAGATATGTGGCACAAGCGAACACACACCCAAAGACACACCTATAGCACACACCAATACCCGAGCACTTGAGCCCGATCACCTGGGGTTTCTTTCTTCTGTATGAACAGAGGTCAAATTACATTCAACAATAAAAATAATTGTATAAGCATGCACAGTTAATTCAGTGTTTGTTTTCACATCCGAGATTATTGGCTTCAGTCATTCCAAGGGAAATATAAGTCTTGGGTTTCGACAGTGCTCTCTGGAGAGTGTGTTTTCTTTTTCCACAAACACATGTTAGAGATTTGCAGAGACCCCGTTCCATTCATCTGTACATGCAGAGAACAGCTAAAAGCAGCAAATAGGGGTAATATACATCTCAGAGAATGGAGAGCCAGCGGCACTTATTCAAGTCACAACATCTGTGGATCAAATGTATGCTGGTCTATTGCACCTGCACTCACTGGAGAGTTATATACAGCATGAATTCTCTGTTTATGACTGTTGAGTACATGGAGAGAAACTGGCAGAACACAAGCAAATGACAAAATGGGCTCAGGAGCGCAAGATAAATTAACTTCAGAATGTTTTAAGGATATTTTACATTTACATTTTCAGTAGATAAACATGTGTCCTTTTACGCTCTAAATACTAAATCCTTGTTTTTTGCTTTTAATGATACAGAATTGTACGCAGTGCATATAGAAAACCGATGAATGTATTTCTCAGTAACTGCTGTTAGAAGATGACAGGATCACTTTTTGTTTAAGGGATTATGCCACCAATGCTCTTTACTGTTATAAACGACTTACTATAAACAGAAACACCACAACAAAGGAAACTAAGCAGTGATAAAAAAAAAAAAAGTGATGAAAGTAATAAATGTTTAAAACACAGTCATGGGAGATTTGTATGTACCAAAGCTATAAGAAGTCTCGATAACAGTTGTGATGTAGAAACACTGCATCATGTAATGTAGACAACCGGAATTCAGTATCCTCTGTGGCAATCACTGATACATGACTGATATGGAGGTAAACGCTCCTTTCCTATCTGCAAACACAGAGCTCATGGTTCCTCTTCATTATACCCAAGAACATTGTGTCCAAACAGAGGTGTAATGCAACTGTTTTCAATGAGAATATAAAACTTGAATCTGCTCTTGAATAGATTGTGCAACTAAACATGCATCGCAAGCAAAGGGTTTATACAAGTCATACATGCACACACACAAAGACTGGTGGTGCTGCGTTGGTAAAACTATCTGCATGACCACATTGAACAGGTCTGATCCAGTCTTAAGGCTTGGAATCCCGCAGGGCCAACGAGGGTCTCAGGGCCCCAGTGGTTGAGAATAGCTAGGTGATCTATATTCATTGGCCAGCTTTGGTGAGGCCTGCTGTCATGGCCTCCCCACCCCCCATGACAAGCCAAACCAGGGACCTGTGTGTGTACGTGCTCCTCATGGTGCTAATGCAGTCTGACAGAGATGAATGGACCTGGACCACACGGTTTTCAGCAACGAGTGTTCCAGCGTGAGGGGAGTTATCTGCATGAAGCAAAAAGTGGGAAGGAATGGAGAACGCGTAGGTGAGGACAGAAGAAAGGGAGAAAAAGGAGAGACTGCAAGGGTGGGAGGAGGGAAGAGAAGAAGAAAGATAACATCAGGTGAATAAAGGACTGAAAGGGGGAGGATGCAGGTGCTGGTCTCAGTCTAGACTAGGCTGGTTGCACCCCCACCTTGTGCAACCAGTTCCTAATTGGCACTGCATCTCCACTGGAGGCGAGGATGGAATAGATCATTTAGGTAAGAGAGTGGTGAATACAAGAGAATGACTAAAGATAGACAAAAATATTTCAGAGGTATAGCAAAAGGAGAATCAGAGGACAAGGACCATGAAGGGAGAGTTGATAGTGATGAACAGGACAGGGTTTTGCAGAGGAAGAAGAAGGAAAAACAGGAGAAAGGGCAAGCAGAGAAATGGGGGCTGGTCCTATTAATGTTAATCAAAACAGCCCTGACAGGTCCTAATGAAGGTTTCATAAGAAGGTTTATTCATGATTTCTCCTCATGTGCTCAGTGTCACATATCCATGTCAGAGAGGTAAGAACAAAAGTATTCATCTTTGGTGCCCTTGGTTAATTTGTGCAATTGAAGGAGTAATATTTTATTTAAAAAATAAATAAAATAAGAAAGCATGATCAGTTTTGGTTGCTTGCTGGGCTGCTGGTAACTGTAGCCTTTACTACCACATGACATGACAAAAAAATCAAGTGCAAATGATAACCTTAAAAAAACATGCAAAAAGGCAGAAAAACACCTTTACACATATTCTAAGATCTTTGTCTCTCTGACTAACAGAGCCTGTTTTTGTTTTTGATTTTCATCTACCAATTTAAAGCAATAATCATTGGCATTAGACGTCACTAAAATGTAGAGTGCTAAAAAAGAATGCAATGCCTTGTAATTTTACAATTTGGATTCAGGGTTTTGTAAAAATAAAAACAGCTGAGCTAAATGCACAAAGTTTGTGTGATGTGCAAATAGTGCAATTAATATCCCAATGTTTGGAAAACTCGAGTTTTGTGCCTCCTTCGTGCTCTCCCAGGGTTTCCTTGCTTTAAATCACATGGAATATTTCCAGTGGTGTGAAAGCATTTGAAGTGTGTATTTGAAGTATGCAGTGTATTTTCCAGTACTGAATTAATTACAGTTTTCTGTAATTTAAACAACCATTGTGCTAAATCCACAAATAAAAACTAAATTTGCTGATTTCAGTTTGTGTGGCGCAATGAGAAAAAGGGTAGCAAAATTAACAATTTTTGTGGAGCAAGAATATGGACAATACTTTTAATTTATTTCACAAATCAGCAAAATACGAGGCATGAAGTGCAAACGGTGCCCACGTCAGAAACAACTATTAACTGATGCTAACATGAAAGCAACTGAGAAGGCAGCATGCTAACACAAAGGTGGTAACAAGGATGAGGTTAAACCTGCCCATCCATGCCAAGCAGCCAAAGCTTGATCTTCAACAAGTAACAAAAGCAATGACGTTGTGCTTGCAGCCTTTCCTTCTATTGTTAAGGGGTCTACGGGCTGGTTTTCAGCCAGGCTTTGTGTTAATATTTTAATACTAAAAGCAAGCATCATGAGTTAGAGACTGAGGACCCAAATGCAAACTCCAAAATAAACCAAATAACAAAAAAGTGAGCCAACAAAAACACCACAGTTCAAAGTCAAATGGCAGACTGGAGTCAAATCAGGCAGGGGACACACTGGGAGGCTAACAGACACTGCGACAAACAGTGATGAGAAGATTATTTATGCACATGGGGTGATCACGGAAATAGAAACAGCTGGGGAAAACTAGGCACAGGCGTAAACCAACTGCCTAACAATAACTAATGCAAAGGATAATCACTTCAGTAGATAAGCAAACTATACTGAACAAATGGAACTAAGGAAACTAACCACAAATAGCAGACTGCAGGAGCAATAACCAGACCTCACATACAAGAACTAAAAGTTGTAAAATGCAATTGTGCAGAAAATTCAAAGCCACATGGGGGGAAAAAGAAACACAAACAAAGAAAATAGACTCACAATAAAACCAAACAGAAAACATAATCAAACCATCAACTCATGATCCAAAAGAATACATACTTGTACACATGGACACTTGGGGGGTTAAAATAGTAAATGAAAACAAAACTGTCTCTACATAGAACACAGAAACCAAAGTATTTAAAAATAAAAGTAAACCACAAAAATAGGAAAATACCAACACATAATCTAAATAAACTTCAAAACAAGATAAAAAGCTGAGCATCATGACAGAAAGATCACGTGTGTGTTATTATTAGGAAAGTATTTCGTGTCACTGTGTGAGGCTGTAAAGTGAATTTTATACGTATCGAGTATAAAATATGTAACTAAAATGAACATTGTGTGGCTCTCTGGTCACGATCATTTCATTAGCAAAGAAGCAGCCTGTCAGATGTTATTGTATAAGAAACAAGAACACGTTCACTTCTTCTTCTTTTTTTAATCAATAACATGATTAACATTTTATGCTTTTTAGAAAAAGGTCTAACTGGATCACAGTTTGCTGTGGAGCTGGTGTCATTTTTGGCTTGACACAGTTCTTACTGTGTTTGCTTTGTAAACGCACAAAGCCACTCGTGACATAGTTAGCAAATAACATTTGGTAAAACACTCTAGGTGACAAATTTGTTTAGGAATAATTGTGTAAAAAAATAGTTGAGACAGAACGGCAGCAGATGAAAGGTTTTTTATACAGAGTGGTAGCACTTCAAGATCACAGTGACTTCCATTAACATCCATCTGATGTGATTATCCAGCAGGATTTAATAAGTACAGATGGATGAGCTGGAAAATAAAACACAACACTTAATAAAAATACACGTTCACTATAATGTACACTATGGCTGTTTGTCTGTGTGGGCACAGTGCTGATCATTGGTCTTCCTTTCCCAGATATCTGGTGGATCAGCTCTCAGTCATGTGTGTACCCAGTGCCTGTTATGGTCATTATAATGACTATTTTGCACTGGACGTGCACACAAACACTTTCTTGTTCCCTTTCTGTCGATCATCTGAGGTGGCAGCATTGATGTGTTTATGTAGCACATGTACCACGCTGGTTCCCATTATGGACCTGGGGCTCTCTCATCTCCGTCCTCCGCTCGCCACGATTAAAAACACTCTCCTGTCAGGCTAATGAACATGAGAGAAAGCAAAGAAGGAGAAAAGAGTGGGAGGAAAAACAGAGTGGGGGGTGGTCAAGAAAGATACAGAATAAGAGGAAGATTGCCAGATATGTGGATGGATATTAATGAAGGAATGAAAAGAGGGGAGAAAAGGGGAAAATCTTAGCTTGATCTAATATAGGAGAAAAGTTACATTAAACGAAGCCAAAAATTTTTTGGCTTCGTTTAATGTACTGTTTCAGAAATTTAGTACAATGAGCAAATATAACTATTATTATACATAATAAGTATATAACAGGTGGATAACCCAAAAAACTAAATCGGGTTTATTCAGAAAACAGTAACAGTGTTAAGTTTCTTTTTACCAAACAAAGAAGTTCTTCTCTGGGTCTGAAGCAAATCACATCAAACTGATGCGATGCGATGGTTTTTCAGTAATTTGTTCCTGGTTTGATACGTAAAGAGACATTGGAGCATTAAGATTAGCCTAATTTATATGCTGATATGGTGGTTTATCTGATGTTAGTGGATAAACATAATGAAAAAGAGGCATTAGGCTTAATTACTTTTGATCCTTCATGACTGTAACGACTGCAGAAAGAAAAGAGAGCTGTGGCATAAGCATCATTTAAAAATACAGTACATCAATCACTGGTGTCATTTTCTGAGCAGTGACAAGCTGTTCAGACCTGATGACCGAATTTCACTAAACCCCATTTGCCTAGAAACCCCCCAAAACCACTTACTTATATAAATACATAATAAACAGCTGCAGTAGTTGCCTTTTCCCCCTTTAAAGCCGACCACATACCTCACAGACTGCACAGTGCTGCAGTGAGACTGGAGCGAGACAGTGATGACAAGATTATTAACTCTGACAACCCTGCAGATGTTCTGCTCCTTTATTCTGCGTGTTAAATGAAAGTGAGCCATGGTAAGAGGATGATGATGACCTTTGTAAATGCCCAAGATGTAAATGGCTATTTGTACAGCAAATGTTTGCATGTACAGTGTCACATTTGAGGACTTTGAAATGTAACGTCCATGAATGATGATCAAAAATAATTCCATCAGCTTGTTAATAAATCATTTTCTGGCTCTTCGCTGTATCTGAACTAGATTAGAGGGAGAAATTCATAAAATGAGAAAGGGGGGTTGCTGTGGCAACACTAACGACACCCACCCCCACTGTCTTTGTGTGCGGACTCTTTCCTCAACGTACATGTAACTGCAGCTATGCTGAGGTTGGTAGTACAAAGCCCTATTAAAACAAATAACTGGTTTAACCTGGCAAGTATGCCTATGTTTGATAAGGAATTTCCCCAGTAAGAGACAGCCACAGGCTTAAGATGGCAGTGCCAAGACTTTGATATATTTCATTTAATTAGGTGTAACAACAGCATGGCTATTGCAGCATAAGCAAAACGCAAACAAAACACCAAAGGCCTTCACATGGAACATGGTCTCATTATCTGACTGAAAGTATGTGCAGCTATAAAAGCAATTCAACCAGACTGAAATGCTAAAACAAACACACAATAAGGAAGTTTCTTACTTTTATCTATGTTCCTTTGATGGTTTGCTTATTTTATACAAACAAAAAAGGATAATCAGTTGAAGAAATGTGTATTGTTATTGTTAGCTGTAATTTTCTGAGTGCATTTTAAGTTTAAAAAGCATCTTGTTTCGGGCGCAGAAAGGAGCAGAGCGGCTGGGGTGTGTTTTTTCCACTGGTGTGTTTATGCCACGTTTATGCAAGTGTCATATTCAGTATTTACGTGTGCTTCTTTTTTGTTTTTCGTTTGCTGAATGTGTGTTTACATTTGCATAAATATGCAGATGCATCTGGTGTCACATTGCAAACACTGTGCTGTCTGTGTTCTATGTTTATCTGGAGGGCGGAAAAGAAAACAATTGTCTTTAGTAGTTTGGAAATAAGCGTTTTTAATCCAGAAGAAAAAAAATTGTAGCTTATTTTGAAGAAAAGGCAAGTAATATTTTAGCTCTCACCTTCTGTCTGGGATAAGATGAGTGAAGAGCCCACGCTGATGTGCTAGAGGTGTAGAGAGAGGCTTAAGACTCATAGGCTGATTACTGATTACCACAGTACTGCTGAGTATGCTGAAGCACATAGGCTCAAGGTGGGTTGGGTCACTATGATTAAGGAAAGAGAGGGTGGGTGTTGGGCGCTGTGGATTGTAGAGCGAAAGGGGGACAGGGCCAGTGAGACCCCACCAAGAGGACGAGCTGCTGAGGTGTGGCCGAGTGAAGCGGTTACAGGCAACATCCACATTCTCTCTGCATTTGGTGAATGTTCACGTCCAAAGAAAACACAACATAAAATCCTGTCGATGTTATGTAACTTCAGGGTTTGAAGCGCTGCTTGGGAGACTCAGCATTAAAAGTGCCCATCACAGCTTTAGACCTCGACCCCTTTTAAACACTAGGGGAGAAAAGGGCCGCACTGAAAGCCTGGAGCAAATCCTATCAGTTTGTGTACAGCTGTGGAGTCTGGTCTTGAGGGGAGGAGGTTCACCACACTAATGAGGAAATCCAAAAAGAAAATGTGGTTTGGCACAGTAACCACAAAAGATGCTGAGTTTAGCTTTAATCTAGTGTGTGTGTGTGTGTGTGTGTGTGTGTGTGTGTGTGTGTGTGTGTGTGTGTGTGTGTGTGTGTGTGTGTGTACCCAGAGTGAAGATTATTAGATCTATTCGTGCACGTGTGTGTGTGTGTGCGTTCACACAGGGTGTACGTGCATGTCTTCATTTGCTCCCTTGAGGTAGCTCATGATTTTATTGCCTTTCGACTTATTGCCACGGTGTAACTGTCCAACTGCTGGAGGTGAGACCATAATGAAGTTGTCTTTTATTAGCTCAATGTTCGAAGTCAAGAGGCCAGGATAGTCACACTGATTTTTGCATAGATGTGTGTGTGCGTGTGTGTGCGTTTGGGATAGTAAGATAGAGATTAAATGAGTGCCACTTAACTTTTACATGCTGGAACATATTTGTTGGGAGATTATAGGCTTGCAGGTGTACCCTTGTGCAAACACACTTAATTACCCCCGACAAGTGTTTAAAGACCACAAGGTTTCCAAACTATCATGTACACTTTTTATGCTGAAAGCCTTTAAGTGCTTTAAAATGGCTTTTCTGTCTGATTTTTATTCAGTACTTTTCCATGCTTTCCAGTCACCCAGAGATTTCTATTCATACATGACCTGAAATTTGCTACATTGCCATGACAAAAAAAAAAGATTTTATAGGATACTTCCAGTTTATTTCATTTGGACATATTTCACATTAATGTGGTTATTGAGGTTCTTTCTATCTGGGCCAAATTACTGATATAATAATCAGATTGTTCATCAGTGTACGCCTGTTTCGTTACATTTGTGAGGCTGACTCTCTGGTAAGTTGACAAGTGTCAAACTCCATGGCAAAAAAAAAAGGTTTTTAACACCGAAGTGCTAAAAACGGCGGATCCTTCTACGGCCACTAAATGGCAGCTTGAAAAACGAACGAGTCAAAATACAGAAACAGACAAAACATGTTTACAAACATTTCTGGTATGTATAGTTATTCTTGTCCTGGTGAGAACTCCACAGGGTGGATTTTTTATATAAGCAGTTTAAACCACGGCTTATAACTTACAGCTTGTGTGATCACTTTGACTTTTAAATGGGTACCAACACATCTGTCTGTAACTGATAGCCATCAGTTATGTCTCACCTCAGCCAGTTCTAGTCACTAAAGTGCAATTTTTTATTTAATTTTTTTGCGTTTTTAAAAGCAGTTAACAGTTGCAGGTAACCAAGCTAGCATTATCTAGCTAACCCTCTACCCAAATACGGTCACTTAACATTTCTAAAAAAAAAAAATCAAGATTCCCCCCCCCCCCTCCCTCTCTCTTTTATATACAGTCTATGCTTTCTCTGAAATTTAGCAACTAACTTAGGTGCTAGTTCTGGGTTAGTACAAGTGGCAGTTTGGTTAATAAAGCTAAACTTCTAAGAACAACTTTGCCTTTCCAAAAGTTAGAAAACTAACAATGCTAACAAATAGAGCCACAAAACTGCATTAATGCAAATGTTAAGACTATGATACTATTATCCCATAAAATTAACATATTTTTTGTTCTAAGTTATCTAATGATTGGATAGTAATCAAGTGGCAACCGTTAATCCAATCTCAAGGGATGAGAAATGACACCAATACTAAACAAGCAGTTCCTTGAGCGGTCACCTGAAGCAGACTAAAACACCCCCATGGTAATATGCAAAACCTCAACAATAAAAATATCATATTTAAAGAAAACAATTGGTAAATTTGGACTCTGTAGCTGTATGGGAGAGTTCTTTCATAACTTCATTCATTTCGATACTGGTAAGGTGTTAAAAGTAAGGATGTGACTAATTTAATTTACATGCATTCTGGCACTTCCAGCTAATTCAGACCTCTCAACAGTATTGTACTGTATGCTTTTTCTTCCTTTTGGAACATATTAATAGAATCATGCAACAAATAAAGTGACTCGCTACATGGTAAACTGTCCTGAAAGTCTTTGCTTCACTTTTGGTGATTAAAATTCAAGGATTTAATTCGTCTGTTACTTTGCTCCAATTATCAGGTATTTGTATGTAGATGATAAATTATGAGAACACGATCTGGTCACATTCAGCTTTTATGTCAACAACATAAAGCAAAGTCCTGAAACCAGCAAGTTTTTCATAAAGTCAGTCATGTTAATGCACTTTAGAGTGGTGTGCCAGCCAACTTACAAAAGAAATATTGTGCTGCCTACCTTTTCTTTTTTCTTTTTACATCCCAGCATGACAGAAATAAATAATAAAACCAAAATGACCAATATTATCAAAACATCAACAACAACAATACACTCTGCAGAATTACTGCTGTCAACTATTTTTCTGTGTTTTTCATTGGTACAAAGATTTTTTCAAATCAACCTTTTAACAAAAAGCAAAGTCTGTGTGTTCACTAAAGAAACTGTGACATAATTCTGAAAGAATCCAACTGACGTTTTTGTCTTCTGAGAACATAAATCTAATTAAGTTACCTGCACTGTTATCAGTTTGCTCTGCTGTATTGTAGTTAATCCCTTGTGTAGTGGAGAGTGCTTTGAAATGTTGCTGACTTCACAGTTATATTTTCACGTTATCAAATCCTTTTGCTTCTAGTAATTGATTCCATTGTTTCAAGAGTTACAAGAGCCTCGTACTTAATTTTTCACAAGCTCCCAAAAAACAGCTTCTTTAAAAACTGCAGTTGCAAAGAAATGAGAGGCCAGAGAAGCTGATTTTTCTGAGTCATGTGGCACCATTGAAAGAGAACTGACCAATATCACGACAATGAAGAAGTGTGACAGCAGAGCGTCTTATGACCAGCAGATTCCCTCCCACAGTAAATCAATAATCAATAACACTGGGTCTATGTAATGTTAACTCCAAACATGGGGTTATACATTATGGAGAAACTGAAATGTTTGCTCTAATCAATTACATGAAGTCCTTTCTATGACTTATTGTATCATCCGCTCTTTGTGCTCATCTGAGGAAAATTGATATTGCTGCGGAAGCACATATTAGTACAAAATAGATAAGCTCCTCGTCTTTCACTCGTGTGAAATCTAAAAACTGCTCACAGGTTGCGAGCCACAGCATATTTACCATCCTGCCACATATACACGCGCTGCCGCCAGGAGGGTGGAATTGCCAGAGATTTGCTTCAACTTGCCCATAGACATTCCCCAGAAACCATGGCAACCTCACAAGGTATAGCAAGAGCGTGTGTGTGGTGTGTTTACTTGCCTTTAAGGGTCTCCAATACCCATCAGCTTCACATAGTCTGACACAGTCCTGCCCTTGCTCGAGCCACTCCACATCTTTCAGCAGCTGAATAGGGTCAAGCCTGCATGGCAACAATCTCTTCTTCCTTTGTGGATCTCTGGGCTTCTTAAAAGAAACCAGGAGGGCATAAAACTCATTCACTGTCTCACCCACTCACTCTCTCACACACACACACAAGGACACAGACACACACTCCCTCTCTGTTTCTTGCACACACACAAACACATATGCACAGAAACCGACATGTACAGCCGCAGAATGTGGTGATCTCGTGGGAATAGAAGAAGTAAGTGCAATGCAACCTCAGACTGACCCTTGGTGAATGACGGTGCATGCATTTGTGCGCACCCACACACATATACACACTAAAATTATCAAGCACCATGTTTCCAATGGGAAATGTAGCAACACCATCTTTTCTATCTTTAACACTTTCCTATGACTACAAGGTATATTCTGTTTTGATTTGTTATGTACATTTGAAGGTGGATTCCTGAGCAGCGCTGGCTGTGGGTGAGGACAGCTAAGGGTCAGTTTACACATATCTCCCCTTCTCTCCTGCTCTCTCCCCCCTCAATTATTCATACACTATAACATCCTTTCCTGCTCCCAGCCAATCATCACACCCCCCTTCGCTTGGGGGAGGGCATGGAGAAACTTGGGAGAGAAGAAAGAGCTGATGAATCCATGGACTCTGCAAGAAGCTGCCACTCACTCACCCACCGTGGACTCCATTATATCCTGTAAAGTACCAGATATGGGAATATCTAATTCCACAAGCACAAACTGTGGATGGTAAGCACACAGATGTGCACATGCAGACTTATTCCATGCAGCACCTTTTCTCTCTCCCCACTTCTCTAATGCACTCACACTCAAGGAATCCTTCGGTGAACAATGCGGCCACAACTGCTGTGTAAGCATTAGCATAGTAATGGTGTCTTGAATACAGGGCTAGGCACTGCTCTTACATTATTAGACTCATTCCAAGTGCCTTCCATCTAAAAATGACCCTATTCAGCTGTGACTTCAGGCTTTATGTGTCAGTGCAGCGTTTTTCTTTTAGGGATTACTGATATTAATGAAGTTCATCTAATTGTGTATAAAGAATGCACAAGAGTGCAGATGTTCTCCAGCGTGAGAGGATTATTTATGATTCTTGCTTGGACAGAAAAAAATGGGAGGCCAACCAAGAGATTTACAGTATTTCTTTATTTGGCAAATGGCTTGAATGCATTGGTAAGTAGAAAATTTAGGCTCCATTTCCTTTAGTATTGTATTCATTCTATCTGCATTAAAGGTGGAGTTTTGGGCAAGAAATACTTTTAGTTACTGGTTGAGTTTTATGAGTGGGTGCAATCCCAACTGCAATCCTTATCATGATTATGAGGAATATTTCAAAAGGACAAAATACATGTCTGCCACACATACAAACCACTTGTCATCTGTATTTTAAAAAGGGCCCAGTGAGTCATATATCATTGCACTAACCACTGACCATGCTCATGCTTTAGCCTGGTTAAATTAGGCCCCTTATTACTGTAAATTAATGGTTTTAATTTAACATTTAATGAGAAGCCATTGTAATTATACTGTAATAAATAACAAACATAATAACTACATGATAGTTTCATTGGATAAATACATACTGTTGAGTGGTTGATTGAGAAACTGGACAAACAGTGTAACTGAGGCTACCATTTACCACCTCCTCACAGTGCACTCTTACTGCTTCAGGGCAAAGGGTGTAGTTCTCTGCAGCCAGAAAGCTTTCCTTCTACCCTATAACACACAGCCCTTTGCTTTATCTTGGTCCTCCTTTCTTCTTTTTTTCCTGCACCTCCTCTGTCTTTGAATGCAAAGTAAAGACACCAAGGGGAGTAGAGGAAAATGTTCAATGAGATCATCTGAAAAAAATGGACAAAGGATTGAGAGGGAAAAAGCAAAAAAACTGAATATACCGCATTCTAGAGAGAAAGAGAGAGAAATAAAAATGGGTAAGAAGCAAAAAAAAAGGGAAAGAAATAAAGAGAAAGGGAAGCCGATCAAATCCTGTCCAATTACAGCAGGAGCTGAGGCGTAAAGTGAAATGGTTTGGCGATGGAGGAGGTATTCTCAGTAACCTAATGTAACCAGATAGAGAGGAGAGGAGGACTGAGGCATTTGGACCTAGAAATGTGAGAAAAGAAAAGGTCATTGAAGGATGGAGATAAAGGGGTGACAAAAGTAACAAGACAGACAAGGGACAAAGACTCCCAGTAATGATGAGAAGCGGTTTGGGTGTATGACATCCTCTTTTGCTATTCAAAAAAACAGAGTGTTGTGCTGCAAAGGAGAAAATATTTGAAAATTCATAGAAAATAATATGTTTCTGTGATGGTGAGATATAACGATATTTTGACAGGATCGAAGCATGAGAAGAGCGAAGAACAAGAATTAATTGTCGAACTTCTCCAAATGAATGTGCAGTGTGCGATTCCTCTTTTTTAATTTTACAAAGTCTCAATATTATAACAGCTTCGTATAAAGGATTCCTATACTCAACATCCTGTTCGCCTTTAATTAGGGATAAAAAAGGACAGAAGAAGAATTCCTCAGAAACTGAAGTGTGTGTCTTGACAGTATCGCTGGTAGATCTTCTGAGGCTCTTTCATGGCTTGGCAGGGTTCATCCTTTCAGCATATTCCCTTTTTTCTTTCTCTGTTTGTACTTTGGCATATCCTCAGAAGTGATTAGAAACTAGAGTGAAAGAGAACTGACGTGCAAGAGATTAATACATACAGCTTCTTATGTAAAATCTTTAGTAAATGCAGAGATCTTTTTGTAGTTTCTCTGTGTAGTCGTTTTGAGACACAGAAACAAAAAATGTCTCATGCTCTCATTAGTAAATGTACATTTATGTTTAACTGTATATAAGCAGCAGGAGGTAATTTAATTGGGGTGTTTTTCAACACGGAATTATCTGTGTGATTGTGGCTGCGCATGTGTGCGATAAGTGTGTTTATGCACACACTTTGATTAAGAATGAAAGTCGGGCAGTGAATGACAAATTAGGGGCAAGTTTTAATTCACTGGCCACCAAAGGAAATTACAATCAAATACGCACGCACGCACACACGCGCACACACACGCACACACAGAATGAGAAAAAGGGAGAGATATAAACAAATTATTACAAAGGGGAGGAGATTAGAGAAGAAATGAGTTTACTCACACACCATGACACTGATTACTCTTTGAGACAAATATGTTCGCCCCCTCGTGACAGTTCATGACTTGAATATATTGTACATCATATAGTAGGGGTTAAATCACTGAAATACAGTGGATGGCCTTGTACTTAGGAGGCACTATCAGGTGGAGGAGTTTGAGTTGTTTGGAGTTACAATATAGATCTGATGCAGAATCTAATTCACGTGTATTTTAGACTGCTGGTTTCAAAGTTTTTTCCTCTCCAGACTCTGTATGAGGTCATTGACAGTGGAAGGACTTAGATGGTCACATTGGGGACAACTTTTGGCTGTCAGCACAGAAGCCTCACCCACCTACTGTTCGAACTCTCTGTTTGTCATGGGAAGCCAGTCAGACTCAGGTTTGCATAAAGTGAACTGAACTATCTTGGACATTTTCTTTTTCTGTCTATTAGTTTTCAGGAATAGTTTTCAATGCTTCTTGAAGAACATCCGAAACTCGTCTTTGGATGTTGCCACACTGCTTCAGTGATGTTGAGGTCTGGGCTCAGGGGAGGCCAATCCATGACTGATAGTGTTCCACTGTGTGTTTTTCTGTCCAGATATGGTTTTACTGTATTGGCAGTAAATAAGTATTACCAGCTTTCCAGGTGGTCCTGCATGGTGGACCAAAATCTGATATTTTTGTTGTGTTCATAATACCATCACTTCTGACTAGATCTCCAGCACTGCTAGCAACAATGCAGCCCCAACCATGACCAAGCCTCCACCGTGTTTTACAGATGGCTATACACAGTCACTGCTATACTTTTGTCAAGTTGCCTGTTTTGTGTTGACACAACACTGGTTCATTCCTTGAATTAAGTGCTTTTTTTTAATGTTTCAATGATTAATGGATCGGTATTAAGTGAATGAACAAAAACAAAAAAGAATATTCCTCTAAAATGGTCAGGTACAAAAGCTGGACAGAAATTGAATGAAAAATAGAACTTTTCCATTCAATTTCAATTCAGTTTAATTTCATAGTTTTGTTTCTATTATCTTTATTCATATGCCATTGCCCACATTTTAGATTAAATTGCAAGTAATGGAGTATCTGTTCTTGCACGAATACAATCAGTTGGCTTTGGTTTTGTTCATGAACTACATTAAATTGAAATTATAATATTTTCGGGGATTATTTAGTCAACACTTGATTGAGTGTGAATGAGGAAATTGAAACGTTTAAGCCTGTTGAGCTACATCCACCGAAGCTACTTTAGAGGACTCTAAAGTATTTTGGGAGGGTGATATTTTTTGGATAGACTGAGGCTGAGGAAGAGTGATTTGGGTATAAAAGAGTGGACCTGAGTGGACTTGTTTCATCCTATATTTTGAAATTTCCACGTTCTAGGGTGTGAAGAAAAATCTACAGAAAGTCTACTGAAAGACTTGCAACAAATAAAGAGACTCAACAACTGCCACTCTGATAGAACAAAACCCCAAACACAGAATGTACCACGAAGCAGGTCAGCCAGCCGCTAATTCTTATTTAGCTCTGAAAATGGGATAATAATGATAATGAGTATGATTACCAAAATGGACGTCTTGGAGCACAATTATCTAAACTGTCCATCACAAAGAGAAAAAAGGGTTCTGAGCATTTTTTGCACGGGTCTGTGTGTTACAGCTTACAGTACTACACTGTAAATGAACTGGCATTAGCATCAACTGAAAGGGGTAGCACTGGGGTTGAAGGGAGCAGGTGAAAATCTCACTTTGAATCATTTCCCCTCCCGGTCCCTGCCATTGTTCCTGTCCTCACACATGGCAGAGGCAGAAAGAAAGGAGCCTATTATTCCGGCCCAAGCCTGTTCTCCTCATTTATCGTTTAAAGAGGGGGAAGAGAGGGGGAATATTCTGATGGAAAGCAGGGCCTCTGTGGCAGCCTAGCAGTTGTGTGCCAGCTGAAAAGACTCCGCGGGCTGAAGCTGCGGCGGTGCCCACCACCTGCCGAGCTCTTTCTCCTTCATCTCTCCCTGGCTCTCTGCTCTCTTTCTCTGCCTTTCACCATCAACCGCTTGGTGACTCAGCAGTCCAGGTTCAATTCTCTTGTGAGGCCTCACAAGAGAAGAAAAAAAAAAGAGAAGGGCACAAAAACAGAGAGAGAAGATTAATTTCTTGAGTGGGAGAGAAAGCGAGAGAAAAGAGGTAGGCAGATACATAGGTACAGTTTTTCTTTTATGCATTAAAAGGGATACCTAAGCTGCACCTGGCTCAGGATTTGGGAGTGATTTTCACAACTGTTAAAAGTGGAAAAGATTTATCTAACTATGCTGCAAAAATATGCACTTTCAAGAGCGTACTAACCCAACATGCTACTTTAAGTTAGTATATCTTATACAGTTCACCTTTTCCACCCCTGCTTTGGCCTTGTGCTCCTGCCACAGCTGCAACACAGACCTTGGATATACTCCCAATGCTATATAAGCAGACCCACTGAATTTAAGATCAGGTATTGATGCTCAGAGTGTGCTCAGCTCCCATCAATACTGATGGGTTATTGATGAGGGAGTGAGTGAATCCTTGCACCACACCGTCATGAGACCTGTACTGGCAGGGAGACATCTGTGTGTGTGATGAAATAATGAGACGGAGCTACAGCAAGGTGTTGTCATAAATACGTGTCCACAATCACGCAGCAAAAATCAATGAAATCCCACAAAATGGAGATATAGTATACATTGCCTGCAGCCTTGCACTTTTGTGCCAAGACCCCTGTCTTCCCAGTGGGACGTGATCCTCTACCCAGTTCCCTGAGGAAGAAGGAAGGCATAGTTAACTGCAGGGATGGAGGGAACAGCCCCACAGGCACATGCTGGGAGATAAAAAAAAATGCAACTATGAAAAAGAGAAGAAGCGATTCAAGCAGAGGATAAACAGGACAGAGCTTTGTATGAGAAAGGAAAGCAGCACTGAATCAACATTTCCCCAGATCTCCCCCCAGCTCTACCAGGAGCATCTTAGAAAGGCTCTTCAGACAACCTGGGGCTGTGCAGCATTAATTCAACATATTATTAATATTTGATGTGCATCAAAACATTGAAGATATATGCACATGTTGAGAATTCATACATTTTACCTGGGGCGGATTCATGCGCTTTCATGGGTGAGTTATATTGGTCTAGTCTCTAGGTAGCTGGTGTATTTATTCATTCATCACATGAACTTTATAGAAAATGCTTTGCATACAGTTTCATAAATCTCGGCGCCAACACAAAGTTCACCTTTTCTTTAAACTGTACTGCAGAAGTTCACAAAACTGCACAAATCTTAATATATCTTTATACAGGAGATGGATTGTTGAGATATGATCTCACTTCCTATGAAGATGATTTCAACTGTTTAATGGACAATTTCAAACACTGAATATCAACTTGACAATATTGTGACATGTCTGTAGATCATCAGTGCCAAAATTAAAAAAAAAAAGGTGCAGACATGAAACATGGTGAAAGAAATTAGGCAGTGTGTGAAGTTTCTAAACCTTTTACCATTAAGTTCTGGGATCGGCCTCAGACTGCAGCAGGAGGTGAATAAAGTAGATGTAGGAGTGGTTATAACTCCTCACAGTTACCTTATACGTACTTTGCAGATACACTGGTGGTAAAAGCAGCAACCTAGGGGTCTGAAAAAAACAAGATAAGGTAAAAGTGCAAAGAACAAACAAACACTGAACTGATCGTTTTAACCTTTTTATAGTTGAACGTATGAGCTACAGTTAGATTCAACTGTTTAGCCTGTTACTTAGCACTGATTAGCAGGTTTCATATCTATGCGCCACACCCACACAGTTTATGGTTACAGCTTGCTAACCAAGCTCACCAGCCTTAAGCTGATAACTGAGCACTGCACCCTCCCATCTTATTATGGTCACTTTTGGCTCCAGAAAGCAAACATGGCAACAGCCAAAGGTCACGTAACAATGGTTATGCCTTTCTTACATATGCAGTCTATGGTGTTCTCATATGACTTTCAGCAAGATCACCAATATATGATTGAATAAGTTCTCAAAAAAGCTAATCTATTCTGGACATTGAACTTTAAACAAAGCTAGGGACTGGGGCAGGACTACAGTCCATTCATCTGCTTAGTATCAGCATTCAGACCAGAAGGTCATCTGGCAGTGGAGATAGAGTTAGGCGTAGGTTTTGTGTGTGGCTTAGTGTGTATACAATTTATAACAGACATTGTCCATTTCCATGGCTCAACATGGGCAAGCCAGTCAACTCTCATCCACATTCCTCAGATTATAGAAAGCCATCCCAGACAAGCAGAGGCAAGTCTGGACCCACCTGGGCAGACCCTGGTAAATTCCACTCATGCTCGCAGACCCACTAGATAAGAAAAACTGGGGAGAAGTGGGGGGCATTTTTGTGAATGTCTCTCTTTGCTGTTCCCCAATAAATAAACCAACTAAAAAAAGCATTGTATTCAGCAGAGGTGCCAGACTGTTTTCAAGGAGCCAAAACTGCACTCAACATGAATGACCCCTGGCTGGCAGACAAGCCCTCCATCCAATCTTTTCTGTGGGTAAGGTCCACTCTGTACCCATCAACCCCCCTCTGATCTCACTATTGTGTTAGCTTGGCGCTGATGTTAGTGGAGAGAGGGGCTCTGATGGGGGAGGGCTGGGTAGGGCTATCGACACCAGGGCCATTGTTTCTCAGCGACCCCCATTCAGGGTCATTTAGCATGTGACACCTCGAGGGGCACAGTGCAATACTAATGGCACAGAGGATAAATAAATGTGCCAGCTCCCTACACTCTGACCTGAGCCCAGATCACAAGAAACACTAAGGCAAAATAGATAAGGGGAAAGTGAGATTATGGACTTGCTATTGGGAACAAGGGGAAACAGAACAGAAGGAAGGTAGTGGGAAAAACCACATGGACAAAGCACTTTGAGGAGCTCATCTGCATACCTGAAGAGGGTGGGTCAGTGAGAATGTGTGATCTATCACACTTCCAGTGTAAGTGATGGGCAGGCTAGAAGACCTTTGGTGCCAGGAATGTTCATTGCATGAAAGTAATATGAGAAAGAGACATTGTTAAAGGGGCTGTAAACAGGCTGAACAAGACTCACCCAGTTTATCAAGGCTGGGTGTGTCCTAAATGCAGAAGCTCGACATGATGGGGAAACACCCATGAAAGAATGGAGGGGTAGAGTGCCTACAGGTCACAATGAGGTCCTGGCAGGAAATTAAACCCTAATTCCTCAATACTATGTTTATATATTTTTTTGCTTACTGATATTAATATTGCATTGTTAGTGTTGCACAGGCATCATGGTCAGTCTTTTCATGTGAAGTATTGGCAAGAAAGTGAACCCTGACCTGGGGCTTTAGAGAGTACCTGTTAAGTTGTTAACAACTGTTATTTATATCTTTGAGTTGGTGATCAGGAAAGTTTTCCTGTGACCACATGCTGAAACTAGAGTCTTCCTGTGGTTGGCATTTCTCCTCAAGAGACATTTCCTGTTACCACATAACACCCTTCTTTCCTCTCAGTGCTCCACCAGAAACAACTGAGGCAGCAGAAAACTACAAATGCAGATAGCAATGTATCAGCTACACAAGAGGTCTGACAATCTCTGTCACCAAAATGAAAGGTTCACAGATGCAAGAAAATGGTGAGAAAAGGTAGGAATTTCAAGTGAAGAGATGCCCACCAATTAATGTTGTGAGCTGCAATTAATTAATAATTATAGTGGGGCTTTTTTCACTCCGTTCTCTTCTTCACTTTACCGGTTCTGGGTTTCTAACTATAATCTGAGAGGGAAGCTGCCAACAGGTTTTCATTTCGAAGGAATAAGCTAGACCTCACATCATTCACTGACTTCGACATGTCTGTCGAATATACATAATTTAGGTAAAGCGAACGGTGTAGGAATACCTGAAGGGAGATGTTAGCCTGGGAGATTATGATCTATGAACAGGATCACTTACGCCAACACGGCAGCAGAAACTTCTTAAGAGAGGAAGCCAAAAAAGATGAAGTATAACTCAAACACAGTCTTGGTTTTCAATCAAGCTTTTAATGAAAAGATCATAAAATAACAGTTTATTTTTCCTCACTGCTGTACATTAAGACTGCAAGGTTATGAGTGCTGAGGTCAGCTGTATTACACTTTATGACACTTTGAGTTTGCGAGCCACGCCGCTGCACACGGTTGTGGCTCTGACCTGAATAAGAGCTCTCTGAGGAGTGGAGATAAAGACAGAGAGAAAGAGAGCCCAGCCTGGGTGCTGCCAAAAGCCACAAAAGGTGAGAGAATCTCACATTAAACACTAGTGTATGAGCATGTTAGTCCAGACGGTAGAACGTGTGTTTACATTGGTGAAGGTTTATGCACATGCTTGCTGAAGTGTACCTGGGCATATACACTTTTGCATGTGAAGTGTGTTTGCCAAGGGGGAGGCCTTCTTGCCCTTTAATTATTTATGACCAAAGTCCCTACATGTCCATTCGCGAGCCTCTCAGGCCATGGATCCTGATCCATTATTGAGAGGCTGTTCCCGAAGAAAACCTAAGAGAAAAGGTCAATACGCCCGCTTTATGGGCAACTCCACTAATCGATTCTTCAGTATTTCTTAGCAGCTAATTATGTCTTTCCATTAATGTAGTGCACATGAAGGTGACAACGTGCCTTTAAAAATTAATAAACATAAATTAACAGTTATGGATGAAATACGCTGCTAGAAACTTTACTTCAAAAACAGGATATTCTTGTTACAGAAGGACGGCAAAAAAACAAGAAGTCTAAAGGTAATGGCAAGAGAGTGCATTTCTGTAAACACAAGCTTTGAGGTAATTTGGTGTGTTCAGTTTATTAGTCACAGAAAGTACAGTAAATACTGAAAAATTCAGCAAGGAGCGAGATAAAGTCCACTGTGTGGTAACCGAAATAACACAGGGTCAACAGGCTAAAGCCAGGGTCTCGTGTGCGTGTGAGATAAAGCAAGGGACAATAAAGCTAATAAACAGGGTTTAATGGCACTGGAGGCCATTTTAAAAGTGGCTTTGGTTAAGTCTGTCAAGGTAAGAAGAAGAATCTCCATAATATCTAGACAGACCAGCCCCTCTACTAGAGAAAATGCCTGGAGAGGATGGCAGAAGTTAATGACGACGAAAAATGAGATGGAAACTTGGAAGTTTAAAGCCAAGTACGGTCTCTCTGGTGAGTTTCCCGCTTTGAATATGTCACTTTAAAGCTTTTTTTTTCTTTTTCTTTTTTTTTTAAACAAAAGCAACTGCATATTGATATGGTAGCTCAACAAACACAGCAACATAGATGAGGTAAGAAGAGAAAGAAAGAATAAACCGTCAGTTAAATCGGAACTGATGGGAGAGCATCTGGGTTTTCCCAGAGACCTTGAAAAACATACAAAGTGCACTTAGTAAAGCTATCGTATTCAACGTTTCTAAAAATCCTCTGATGTTAAACTTACAGATACTAAAAACATTATGTAGTTATTAGATTTTTTTTTTAAAAAAGGAGTAGCGGCAAGTGGTTTAATAGAAGAAATGTAACAATGGTTGAGAGGAAAACGACGGCTGAGAGGAGAGATCTGTGGGTTACGTGCACATTTCTGCTGTGTGTTTGTTTGTTTAAAATATACATAAAATGTCAGCAGGATGGCAACACCCAGGGAAAGCAAGCTCGAAAAGATACAGTAGCCTCTGCGCTGCACAGGCAGGGACAGCGTCCTGTCTTGTGTCTACACACACACACACACACACACGTGACAACCCACAACCACACACACCACACACACACACACACACACACACATTCACACACCCACACACACACACGACACACACAAACACACACACACACCAAAACTGCACACAACCCCCAAGTCACACCTGAGAGCACACACAGACACACACACACACAGGGTTTACTTCCACTGGTGTGCAGTCATTCAGTGAGACCTCAAGAACAAATGGGCAAAAGAAATGTAATAAAAAATAAAATAAAATAAAACACCCATAGTGACTTACTTGAACTAAAAACCCTACAGACTGTCAGGTATTACAGAGCAGATAATTAATGCCATAGACCATTTTGTTTTTGAGTTAAAAAAAATAAAAATAAAAAATAAAAAAAGGAAGCGAAACAAAGAAAAGAAATTCGATTCTCCCACAAATAAGGTCAGCTTCACAGATTGTGGTTAATGGCTATGTCTTTTGTCTTAGTTTTGATTCTCAGCTTGAAATCCTCAAAACAAAAAAAAACAAAACAAAAAACTAAAAAAGGGGGGTCCTGCCTCCACCTCAGTCTCACACACTGAGCAAATTCTTTGAAAAAGGTGAGGGCAGGCCCAAAAATAAATACATTCATCACTGACAATAGACATTTGATTAAAAAAAAGAAAAAAAGAAAAAAGAACACTGTCAATAAGTGTTTGCACCAACTTTGTTTGAGGCTCAGCCAGCCAGAGTTTTGTGCTGCTTTTACCCACACAACACAGGCAGCTTTAAAAAAAAAAAAGTTTCAAAACAACATCATAAAAGCAGAAAACTGACAATAACATTCACAGTTAAGACTACCAGATAGGCTTGTTTACATGCAGTGAACAAATCAAAGCTACATTCTCCAGATAGGTTTCAAGAACCGCCAGCATAAGAGATGTACCACGTCGGACTACGAAAACAACCCAAAATATTCAAGCATCATTCACCCACCCCTACATATTAAGAGACCCAAGCAGCAGAGGTATTCCTCGAGTGTATTTGGGTAAACAAAGAGACAAACATTGAGCTAAAGACCCTGACTAACAATGCCTTTTGATTAATACGTCAAGGATGCACAGCCCCCCCCCAAACACACTTTCTGTGGTCCCATCTGAAAACAGGCCAGAGGGCAGGAGGATTGGGGCGCAGGGTCATCCCAAAGCCAGCTGGCAGAGAGGGGAGGAGTGGGGAGTGCCCCTAAAACCACACACCCTCCCCTTAATTGAATATGCAGTAGTTCACTCCATGTTTAACGCTATGCTTTTGTTTTGGCAGCAGCCTCTGTGGAAAAGCATCTTTCACAAAAAAAAAGAAAAGAAAAAATGATAACGCACACAAAACCATCTCCCTAACTGGCCGAGCCTCGACTGAGGTCTGTAAAACTGTAAAAGTTTATGTAAACAATGAGATAAATACATACGTTTCTTTTTAGAGCCACACATGGTTCCATAATCATTCAAATGTGCTTTGGTTTAAAAAATAGTTTGTGGATTTGGGTATGAGCTTTTTTTTCTCTCCTTTTCTTCTTAGTTCTTTGTACAACGTTGCAACTATTTCTGAACATAGTGTGTAACTAACTAAAACGTAGACTTGTTTTGAGCTGCCTCACCTTTGTCAAGGCTTTTTGTGTTAGTTGAAAAAAAGTAGCCCCCTGTTTGTCTTAAATATGAAACTAGTGTTTTGCTTTCCCATGATCAAAATACAGAGAAATTGATACAATGCTATATTTTACAAATGTAGCTGAGAGTCTGCATTCACAGATGCAGAACAATCCCTGAAGTATTTGAATAGTAGTAGTAATAGTAGTAATAATAATAGTAGTAATAGTAGCATGGTCACAGTTTGGAGTTCGTAGTATGTTTTTTTTCCTTTCTTTTTTTTTTTTCTTCGTTACGTCGAACAAGCAAGCATTCAAATGCAGCTGCAAAAACCTTTGCAGAGATGGCTAGAGATCGTGTAGTACAAAACACCTTTTGCATTACAGACATTACACTGTACTGCAGTAAGGGCTGCGAGTACAACAACGTTTGAAGGCAATGCATTGTGGACTCCCTCTTCGGCTAGAAGAGGTCACAAGCAACAATGTATCAGGCGATAAATAACACGTTTGTGGATCTAGGAATGGGGGGGTGGGGATCGAGGAGTGTGAAAAATTCAGATGTATCATGCAATCACTAAACAGCAACTGCCTAACAACAAGACACCAACATCCAACATAAGTAACAAGTCTGGGAGCCCAAGACGCAGGTACCTTAAAACGGTAGTGATGTTTGTGTAACTGTAGCTGCATCCCTATAATAATCAAACATTTCACAGACCATAACATGAGGACGAAAAGGAATTACAAAAAAAAATAATCATGAGGACAGGTAAACCAACATAACAGAGGAATGCCTATAAAAAAAATTAAAAAAAAACAAACTTGTAGTGAGGGTTCATACTCTACAGTAACTGTTAAGAGGCGATACACTGGACAGGTTTGAGTGAAACAGAAGAGACAACGGGGGGCCATTCTCAACTTGTCATTGTTTACAATGAGGTAAAGCTTGAAATAGTTTAAAAATAAGTTAAAACTAATTCTGTGATATAATGGAATACAATCAGGAACAAAAGGATGCCGCAAGAGACCAGCGAGTTGTCCAGCTGTCCAGTGCATCTCTGCTTCTCCCTTCTTATTACAAGTTTTCACATGTCTGGCTCACAAAAAAACAAAATCAAAACAATTAAGTTGAACTTCACATTAAAATTCTGATTATATTTTCTATCTTTTTTTTTCCTTTTTCTTTTTTGGTCTGAACAGAACACAGAAAATGTCATCAAGTCCTGTTTTTAAAGTCAGGGAATATAAAGTGATAAGGACTCTGGATATAAATGAAAAGGAAACAGGAAACATGTTCAGGGAACATGTTTTTGTTTGTTTTTTTTAAAATAAACTTTACCAATTTTTTTGGGTGGTAAAGTTTACGTCATACCAGCCCACCAATCAGCACAAGCTTTCCTTGCAATCCACAAGACCCTTTGTCAGTCATTGGCCAAAAACTCCATCAAGAGTGGATTTCTTTCTCTGGACTTTGAATATAATTCATAATTTGTTTTATACAGCAAAAAGAAATCAAAAGTGAAATAATTTAGTATGCTATATATCTTAAGTACATCTTTTTAAAAACTTTGGTTATGAACTTGTCTAGCAAAGTTTGTTAGTTAGCTCTGTTCTCCTCAACATTCATAAGATCTTTGGAACTCTATATATCTAAACTAACCAACTAAGCACTAGTTGCTCCAGGCTGGAAGCTACAGTACACTTTGAAGTGGAGCCACAATGAACAGGGCACCCAAAAGCTATATCTGACAAGTACAAACAACAGCTAAGAACAATATTAATGTGTAAAATCTATAAGCATTAAAAACCTGTGTTGAGAGATGGGCAGGTTAAAGCATTAGATAAAAACTTACCATAATCTACACACTTTTTACAATTAATTACATAGGAACTTTCAACTAATCAACATAGAGTTTGTAAGAGTAATCAGAGGTAGAGAGGTCACAAGCCTACATAAATAGACTTTTCTTTTTTCTGAGGGGAGGAAAGCTATACAGACAGAAAAATAAACGTACCCACTGAACATAACGCTCAGTCTAAAAACACCCTCTTCACCTTATCCCCACGAATCCACCCGCCCCGCCCTGCCCCAACCCAACCCAGATCCCTCCCCTCCACAAGAAAAATCCCAAGACCTTCCAGTTTAAACATTCACTGAAACATGACAAGTTGTTTAAGCAAAAAACAAGTACCTCAAGGGTTCATCATCCAACCAGGTTTCATTCCTGGGAGCACTAGCAGGCAAATCTGAAAACAATGAAAATCTTCTCTATATTAATGCAAACAGCTGTAGAGAAGACTGAGTGTTTGTCATCTGTGAAACAAAAACTTAAATCAGTGTCCTCCAACGTGAACCTTCTTTCAAGAACTTCCAGTTAAAGCATGGAGATGGTCCCAAACCCAGTTACCCCTCCTCTTAAGCCCCTTTCAGACATGTTTTCTGAGTGCCTCAATGAGCACACCAAGTTACTTCTCTGTAAAAGTAGTGACAGAATTCGCATTAGATACCGTTTATGTGTAGCTTTTAACACAGCAGAAGTCTGAATGCATGCAGACATGAGATTGTGACTGAACACCTGCGTAGATGTGAGTTGCTTAGCCCATAAGAAAAACAATAACATGCACATAACTGCATTTTATCCCACCAGATCTGCTTCTTTGTGGTAGTAAGATGAAAACAATTACTCTCTAATACAGTTTGCTGTTCCCAATCCTGAGGAGAGATCTTTCTGGGGGAAAGCGGTGGCGTACAGTCCATGCAGCAGCACTATTTAGCAGGCACACTTAGTGTCAGTGGCAAAGAGAACTACAAAAACAAAATTGGCAAAGAAAAAAAAATTACTTTTCTGTGTTTGTTTTTGTTTCTAAGATTTTACATTGTGTTCCTGAGTGCACTGCTTTCCTTTACAGTAGTACAGTTTTGCTCCTTGCCAAAAGTTCAAGCTCTTTATTCCTAATGGCCCACCACCTCAACTCTTTTCAAGCCTTATTTTTTTACATTATATTCCGATTTAAATGAAATCCTCTGTAAAAACTGTGTATAGTTTGATTTATTTTACACAATCGTTTGGAAACAACTGTGCAAAATAAAAAAAAAATTTAATACTGACCAAAATAATCATGATTGGGATTTTTTGCCAAATCTAGCAACTCTCTTCATCACCTTCACATCTATGACGGTATAACTGTGAGAAATATGGATGTAGAAGTCATCATGTCTGTATGCCAGAAGGCCATCACTTTAACAGATTGGGGTAGCGAGCAATGTTACATATCCCATGTCTGAAAAGGGCTTTATATACAGATACCCATCACCAACCAACACAACGAAGCATATAAAGCTGTCAGGGTTAAAATAATCTTTTTGCTGAATTATTGCCAGTATTGTTTGCACGTGGTTTTTTTTGGTCAAAGTAGCACTGGAGTACACAGGGGACTCTTGAGTCATCTGAAAACTTCAGAGACTCAAAGGTAGAAGAGAGAAAAGCTGCTGAAGGGTATGAAGTGAGAGGCTTGACATTATATCAGTACCCACATTCACATTTAACAGACCAGACGTTATGCAACTCCACCATTGCTTTGTGACTTTGGAGAGAGACAGCAGTAAACTGTCCCTTTAGAGCTCCTGAGAGGTGAGCAGACGTTGTTCGATATAAACAACAACTGAATCCTTGCATCAACAAGATCCCACCATCACCAAGAGCACACTGTGGCTAACGGCTACATCATTCACTTAGCCAGGGCATCATAAACTGGATTAATATGTAGAACTATGTGTATGTGTGCATTTCTTTGCTTTTGCGATGGAGAAAAGGTTTGTATTTTCTATTCCCAGAGTTCTTTGGCTTGATGCATTTCTAAGAGGGTGAGGTGTGCATTCTCAGGTGACTGATGAGGTTGCGCTGCTGGGTAAACTTCCCCCCACATAGCTGGCATTCATACGGCTTCTCTCCAGAGTGGACACGCATGTGCTCTGTCAGACGGTACTGGCGTGTAAAGCGCATGCCACACTCTTCACATGCAAATGGCTTCAGGCCGAGGTGGCTACGCATGTGGCGTGTCATGGTTCCCCTCTGGGTGAACATTTTGCCACAGATGTTGCAGGGGAAAGGCCTGGTCAGCCAGTGGCTCTTTTCATGTTGTCTCAGGGTTGCTGGGTCTTTGTAGCTCTTACTGCACACTGTACACTTGAATGGGCGCGTTTCAGAACCAAAGGTAGAAGGACCTACAGTGGCAGAAAGGTCCTCGGCCTCCTCCTCATCTTCCTCTTTCACAAAGGTTCCTCCCTCCTCTTTGATGTAGAGCTCATCCTCAGTATGCGTCTCCACATGAGCATTGAGCTGTTCAGAACTGGGGAAACCCTTACCACAGGGAATACACACATAGAGGTTGTCTCCAAATGCTGGCTCAAAACCTTCCTGCCTGTACACATAGTTGGCGCTGTGGTGCCCCCCTGCTGTTCCCCCTCCACCTCCTGCAGTCTCTCCATCACTCTGACCACTTTCCTCACTGTGATCCTGGCCATTCTCTCCTCCTTCTTCCTCGTCCTTACACTGGAAGGACTGGTCAGATGTGAAGCTGTTCCCACTGCCACCTCCAATCCCAGATGAGCGGCTATCTTTAGGACCAACAATTACCCCATTAACCAGGGGCCTGCTGTGATCTTCAGACTTCAACCCTGAAGCCTCTCTCTTAGGCCATTCATTCTTTCGAGCTCCCTGTCGGGACTTTTTCTGTGGTGGAGGACCCTCTGGCTGGTTTTGGATTTCCTCTGAGGTTTTAGAGGAGGAGTTGAGGTCCACGGTCTCTGAGATGCAGGTGTCTGCACCCGGCAAGGTGGTAGACGAATCATCCAGTGAGGCACTGTTGGTTGTCGATACTGAGGCAGATTGAGGGGATCCTTGGGAGTTGCTGTGTGGGCTGAGGGCATCTGTGGCTGTGCCCGCAGAGGGTGGACTCTTCTTGGAGAGGTCTAGTCCAAGGTCCGGTTCCCCCGCACTTCCTCCGCTGCTGAGGTTACCATTACTGCTTCCATTCCCCCCATTCCCGTTCTTCCCAGAGGTGCCAACAAACATCTCGTCATCTGAGAGCTTGTCCCGAAGGCCTTCATCTGGCTGTGGCTGGTCGGCATCGGAAGGGGTTGGAGGATAGTGGTTATTGTGGCCAGTAGGGGTAGAAGAGGAAAGCCGCTGGTTGTTTAGACGTAAGCGGCTAAGGGGACCTGGAGTGGAGGGTTTACCTGGCAGGGGTTTCCCACCATTGCGCTTAAGCTTCTTTCTGCACAGAGCAGCAAGGTCGTGGAGCTGGAGGTAGCTGGCTGCAGTTAAGAGGGCACTGAAGTTCTGCTCATTGCTCTGGTCTGATGAGGACAGTAGCTTCCCAGTGTAGATGAAGTCAAGAACTTGTCTGAATACCGAGGGGTTAACCATCTCTGTGTCGAGGTTGATGAGGTTGTCATGGAGGACCAAAGATTTAAAGTAGATGCTGCTTGCCGCCAGGATGTTCTTGTGGGCACGGAAGAGAGCATTCTCCACCACAATGATAACATCACACAGGAAGCCCTTGGCTCTCTGTTGGTTGAGTTGCAGCAGCAGTTGTTTGGCATGATTTGGCAGTTCCATTTCCTCCGTCCTTCTTTCCCCTCTCTCTCGTCTCTCTCTTCCTACACGTGCACCACCTCAAGCTGAAAGAAACAAAACAAGGACATGATCAGTATTACATTAAAAAAAAAAAAAGTTTTATTACACTGAAACCACATAAAAATAATGGGTTATTGAGAAAAGAAATAAAGAGTGGTGTTTCTTAACAGATAACGCAAAAATCAATAGTTAGTGGCGTTGGTGGTGGATGAGGGAAAAAAAAAAAAAAGGCTGAATAAGCAATGTGCTGTAAAGGCTTAGCTAACGCTTCTCTAATGGCAAAATTGAGCTCACTGGGAAATTAGCAAACTGTTAGCAGTGCATGCCATATAATCACACAGCTGCTTAGAAACTGGAACCTTCTCTGTGTCCGACTTTTCTTTTTAAACAAACTGTAACCCTACATGGATCAAGTTCTGACTGTACACATTACCACTTATCTAGCACAAAGGCCGTAGGGGTGGAGGACAAGAATGGGTAAAGTAACTTCTTTCCTAAGTTGCCTCATTCCACTATCTCACCAGAGTAACTAGTTTCGATGGGATGCCCTCTCTGAAAACTCAGCTAACTCTAGTCTCCATTAGGTCATGGTAATGTCAGCCCTGCCCTATTGTCTGGGGGTTGGAGATCTGTGGCAGAGCAGGGCTGGGGGGGGGGGATTAGGTGACACCTGAGCAAGAAAAACTACACAGGAGCTTGGGCAAGAGAGGAGGGGGAGGGTGTGGCCCCAAGGCAAGGACAGCACCACTCGATCCTCCAGAGGGGCCCTTATTTATGGAAATAGGACGAGTGAATCCAATTCACTGCTAAACAACATACTGATGGCCTAATGGTACACACCACAGTACTTCTATTTCTCTACAAACACACATTTTGTGTTAATGCAATAGATGCAAAACTTCTGAGGGCAATATCAGTGGTATGATTTGGTTGAGGCAGCAGTCTGTCCATGTTTAACGTTCCCTCAAAGCCACAGGCAAGCTTAGACAACACAAATTTTCAATAACCACAACAGGGTATGCCATACTACAAGAGATTACAATCTAAGACAAAGAAATGTTTAATTCAAGTCAAACACATGTAGAAATTGCCATTTTAAGTGCCAAGCAAGAGCTTTGAAATCACATTTAAAAACACCCAGCAACAAGGGTTGAAATGGATCTGCATGTTGTTTAGTGATTGCAGTGTGCACATCTCAAACAGTGGATGAATCAGCATTTGAATAAAAAAAAAAAAAACATTTTTACTGTAAATAAACAATAACATGGTTTAATTTGTGCTCAAAATCCTGACTAACTATGGGCAAAAATACCAGCTGATATCAATATTGTGCACAGATCACCAGATTAAAAAAAACATTCTAGAGTTAAGACACCAGTAAAAGAGGAGACAATATTAATATTGATTCAATAATATAAATTGACCAAAACTAACTATATTAATGACATACCTAGTAACTATCGACCGAGGTAGTTACATTAGCTATATAGTTTAACCTGAACTTATTCTAGGTTAATATATCTTAAGCATGATGCCCTTAGATACCTTTTAGTAAAATTAAAGCACACATTATCAAAAAATTTCTGAATTTCTCTCCTTGTGTATACCATCTCCTTAACCTAACTTCAACAATCATACAGCTTCTGTATAATGCTGTAGGTATGAGATATGCAGTAGCAGGAAAAACGGCAACGAACAGCTGAAAGCAACAAACTAAATATCAGGTACTGATAACGACACAGATTACTACTGGCATTTGACCTGGTCTCAGATCAAAGCAAAGCTTTTAAAGAATATTTCAGTTTGTAATAGATGTGAATTATCCTCAATTGTCCTCAAAACGCCATCAGGGCAAAAGCATAAGTTAAAATTCAAGTAACTGTATCTGTTTAAAATAGTTTTAACTGCACAGTAAGTAAGCACAACTAAGGAGTCCATCACAGCGTTAAACAAAGACATACATATCCTGGCTAAGGCCCTCCAGTATCCCTTCAAATACTACAGAGAAAAACAAAGTACCACTAAAGAAGATGGCACACTAGATATAAGAGACTTGTTAAGGATGGTAATGACCACCCATTATTATAGTCAAAATTAAACACCATCAAAGAACAAGAAGGTTAAAATTTTAACCTGGTAAAGAGTGCTGAGTGTATCCGGTATGTAGCCAAGCTGACTCTGTCACAGACTAGCTGATACAATCAGCTGAAGTGATCATTACCCCCAGGTCCAGGCCTGGGCTTGCCTCCTCTGCTTTGACACTTCTACTCACGATCTTCTTCCCCTCCCCCGTTTCTCCTCTGTACCTCTCCTTTCTCTTTATCTTCCAGCCCTCACCAGCCTTTCACCGGGCATGCAGACACATCCCAGGAACAGCTCACTGTCCTGTCCCCAATGTAAATCATAATGAGCTATTCTGAAAAGCACAACCCAGATGTGTTAATCGTAGAACAAGCTAGGGGAGTTTACGGCACTCAGCCCTGCAGGCGGTAATGGAGAAGAGGGCTACTAGAGAAAGAAGGGCCTCTACTGTGATGCCAGCCAGGAAGCCATATATCAAGTCTCTCTCTTAACATACACACACACACACACGCACGCACACCTCTGCAGGCTTTATGGGGGGATTCAAGAGGCTTTTCCAGCGGACCAACATAAAAGGGGGCTGGGCTCACAGTAGAGAAGCCAGTTCAGGAGAGAAAAAAAAAAAAGAAAAAAAAAAAAGGAAGCCCTCCCCCCATCACCCTCCACCTCTCATCCCTCGTTGTCTCCCTTTCCTCCCCTCCATCACCCACCCAGCTACCCTCTCCCCCTGGCCCCTCCATTGCTGTGCTGTGCCGGCTGGATTCCAGGGAGCCGCTAATGGATTATGGCTGATCTATATGCAGCTAGGGTAGGACACGTGTAGGCCCGGCTCACCTTCCAACGATGCTGCCCAGGAAAAAGAGGCATGATACCACAGGGGACAGAGAGGCCTGCACCATGAATGTAGCTCCAAGTGTGACTGCATGGCACCCTTTCCACCTAGAAACATTTCAATACTACAAACCACACCGTTGTTCCCGTTTAACTCCGCAGTTAGAGTCAGGGATGATGTATCAACTGACAAAAACAGCAAAAAAATAATATTATTTCCAGCATGCCAAAAGACTAGTTTCTATGGATAATATTAGTGAGTTAGAAAGCAGTCTGCAGGGTTCGATCACCATAGTTTTAAGCCCTACACAGAAAGGCTGGTAGCTCATTGGAGAGAAAGCATGATAGCTGGTTTAGAAGGGCTGTAAGAAAGACTTCTCTCTCTGGCTGAACACCCTACAACATACCAACTAAATTCAGCCCAGGGAGGTTGTTGTCTTTGAGCACACACTGTGGATCAGCTTACCATTCCCTGCAGTGTAACCTCTTCAAAAACTATGACATAATGATAGGGGCAAACTCATCTTGAAAAAAAGAAAAAAAAAGGAAGAAACAAAGCGCCCTGCTACTTATCCTCAACCTTGACTTGTGTCAGGAGCCTGATGATCAGGAGATGAGAAGAGAGGTTTACACACAACTCACAAACACGGCAAGGCTCATGCACGCGTGTGCAGATTGTAAAGTAGAACGAGTCAAAGAGCCCTGGGCACTGAATTAATGTCAACCTTTGAATTAAAACTGGTTACACCTGAAATTTGGATGATCAGGTTTGACTTTATTTACCACCCCTGTTTCTGCTTACAATTTTCCAGCGCATATAGATCCAACAGCAAGTCGGTGTTCATGTAGCAAAGGTGACAGAGAGCTGTGGCACTAATCTCCTGAACACAGAGTAAAAAAGCCAAGAGAAGGCAGAGGTGAGCCAAAGTCCTGTGGTGCAATAACAAAACACACCCTACTGCTGTGAAAGGTCATCTGCTAACAACCAATAGAAATCAAGATTGACCAGGATTTTACATGCAACTTTTGTCTAATTGGGGCTTCTTTCACAGAGATTCATTTAAGCAAGAGATAGTACTGGGTTTGTAGAACTGCCATCACACAACATCAGAACCTGCATAAAAGGATCAGTGGTAGAGACAGATAGGTAGGAACGATTGAAGTAGACACAGAATGAGAGGCAATCAAGGGCAGGAGCAAAAGGCCTCACTGTGTGTGTGTTAGATGTGTGCATGTGTTGTGTGTGCACACACACAAACAGAGTATGCTGGTGGGCAGAGAGAGTGGGGGAGGGGTTGGGGGGGATGGTACAAAGCCAGTTTGAAATACAAACACCAAGCAACCACCTCTGAGCCATTTCAACATGGCTGACACTGCTGCATGGGTAAGGCTGGTCCACGCAGGACTCATGGGTACGGCAAGGACCAGCTGTGGAAGGACAGCTCACAATAAAATGAGATTAAAGTAAACAGTTAGTTTAAAAAAGAAAAAAAAAAAAAAAAAAAAAAGCGAACTACTATGTATGCTCTTAACAGACATTACATGTGAGCTACATACGAAACACATTGAAGATTTATCAGGTTGCTCTAAACCATTTCTGACAATGAATTAAATTATTTTCTTAGCAGAGCTGTGCAGCAGGGCAGCTCACAGTATTTTATTACAGGTGATATGTAATGCTAGTTAGTTATGCAAATTAACATAATCATTTCCATTTTAGTCTCATTTGATTGGTTACCAAGACGCACGTTGTTTTGTTTTTTCATCCTGCTACACGGCCTTTACACTGCATTACTCTATCACGCACACACATTTAAAACCTCATTTAGAACATCTGTTAGGCATATACATGATCCAAAAATCAGGTCTCTCCTGTTTCCATAAAGTTTCAGAAATCACATTACAGCAAAGGCTCCACAAAACTCAACTTGGTTAGATTCAGAAAAAGCTTCAGATTTACACAATAAACAACGAAAAAAAACATAACCTTCAATCTAAAACCTTTTTACAGTTTAATTTAAAAAAAAAAAAATCATTCACTTGTAGCAAGATCAAGTCTTTTAGGCAAGTTGGCAATGCAGGCATAAGACAGAATATAGAAGGTAAAGATGACATATGAAGTCACTAGCTTCAGTCATTTCTTGAAATAGCCTGCCTAAACTTGCAGGCTCAGTGGTAGATTTTTAAGTGCATCTAGTGCTGGATCCATTCTGGATGTAATCTTTTCAGAAAAGCTGCAGAGGACATATCCTGCTATTAGAAAAAGCTCAATAGGTCAAATCGGTTCTGTCCTGTTTTTGGAACATTCAGTTTTTCAGAACTGCTGGACGAACAGGTGCATGATTATAGTATGTATGTGAACTACAGTACCCTGACAGTTTGGGTGAACACTTCCAGTGAGGAGTTCAATAGTTAAGCAAGATAAACAAGTCCTGCCCACAGTGCAGTGGAATGACAAGAACCTCATTCTGTTTATCACCGATCAGAAAGCTGTGGCCACATGTGTACATCCTAAAACCTTACACAGCTATGCTGGCATTCAGACCATAGATTGTCGTGTAACACCAGGGAAAAAGAGGAGGAGAAGTTTGCTGATTTTTTGAAAAAATGACATTAAATCCTTTTTTCCTTACCACATACCTTTAAAATGGGAAATGAATCAATTTATTCTGTGGTATGAATGATATCTGGAGGTAATCTTAGCTAATAAAACAACAGCAACCAGTGCCAGATGAATTTTTATTTTATAAATTGTCATCAACTCATTTAATGAGATGATTTAGTAACTCTAGTTTCTCAGCCGTTTTGTAAACGTAGGGTGTAGATGCAAGTGCAAGACTAAAAATACAGCGCTAGAAGAAAAATGTCATGAGTAGATTTTGCATAGTACATTTCTCTTATATTTATAGACATTCGTTTGTTATTAAACTTGATGTTTCTCTTGTTAGTATGGGTTAAAACGCAAAAACACAGATTAAAAAGAGAGATTTAAAGTCTGCATATAAGTGGTTTATTTCTTTGTAACTGTAAGGGACTGATTTTGACTAAGATGATAGTCTTATAAAAAAAAAAAAAATCTCAAACTAGCTGATGTATCTATTGGTTATGTCTAAATTTCTTTACATGCAGTATTAACTTATTTCTTTACCAGGAGGTAACACTTACTGTCTGCTAATCAGGTCTGTGAGTCGATCCCCAGTTTTGTGAGTGTGGGTGTCTGCATGCATTGGATCGAGTGCCATATGAATCTGTGTGAATGAGAGGCTATAGCTTATAATGGGAACGCTGCTGTGAGTGGTCAGAAACACCAGAAAAGTACTAGTTCATTTAGTATCTGGCAGTTGGAGGTAATGGAATTTAAGATGAGGCTATATGTAACAGTTTTCATTGCTGAAAAAGGACTTTGTTAAACTCTCATTTGAAACATGAAACCTGAATCTGCTTTATGCACTGAAAGCGTTCCAACTACCATTTTCTCCTGCTGCCATGGATTTAATATGAATAACTTTGCATCTCTGCTGTGTCTTGAGTATCGTGTTCATCTAGAATGTCCTCAGGAAAAAAACTAAATAAACACTGAGACCTTCACCAGCAATCCTGTTTAGTAACTGGTGCCCACATACATCACAGTGCGTGCCCTCACTAAAAGCGCAGTAATCAGCCACTTCACCGACAACTGAACATATGATTGGTATGATAAAGTGACCTCTGTCTTGCGAGACAACAACCCCCAACCCACATGACCTGATATCTAATGCTTTGACTGAGGACATCATGTTGGGCGAGTAAGAGATCTTGTATGGTCCAAGGTTTTACAGACCTGCCAGCCCCCCCCCTCCTCCTTCAGCCGTTAAACACTGCGCAACCTTCTGGCTATCAGCACTACATTCCACATTCTTCTTCTTAAAGAACAACAACAACCCTGTCCCGAGGTGCTTTATCCACTGAACAAACCAAACAGCCTCTGAACAGGCAACCACCAAATAGAACAGACAGCTACATATAGATACAATAGCCCAGAACAATCTATAAGTCCCCATCCAACATGTCAGCACATATAGCCTAAGTAGCCTTCTTACTGTATTGCACTGCCCACACATGCTGCTGTAAGCCTGCATCCAATACACTATGTGTGTGCTGAGAAAGAGAAAGGACAAGACCAACTGGCCGATCATGAGGCACACACACAGACCTCAAATTACCCTCCAGGCCACACTCTGCAGTCCATAGTAATCAATGAAACTAGTCACACTGACCATTTGACTTGGTCATTTTTTATTTGTTTGACCCTTGCTACTTGATCTCTGACCTAAAATGTTCATTTGACAAAAGCATCAAAAAGTACAGCGGTTACTGTACAATATTTTACAGGATTTACTGGAGAGACCAGCTTGCCCACATGATCCATTTTCAGCGTAAAACTTGATCAACTCTATAAAAGTAAAGCGATCAATAGTCTCACTCAGTTTCTTCAAGGTTTATGAGATGGACTGGTTTAAACACAATGGATTAAGCAGTTCGCTCATCAAAGCACTGTGCTTTTACTGTGCTGATATCATCAAGTGCTTCAGGCATAACAGCCAGGAGTCCCATTTCTCCTTTAGAGGCTTTTCCAAATTGGATTATAAAGTGCAATACACATTTGCATGTGTCCCGTTCTTAACAATACAGCTTTTAGGTGTGTTGTTGAAAAACACACCTAAGCTACCCCTCCAGCCAAATTTTGAGGTTGGCAGACAGAGCAGCTGAGCGCTACACCTATATGTTGGGCTGGGTGTAGTCTGCCAAAATAACATCTTGTAATCTTTTTATTACAGGCTGCAGTCCCCTGCAACTCTAACCAGAAAAAGAAGCCATGAAAACAGTTGAATTTTATCTTACCTTTACTCTACTATCAAAGCAAGAGCTTGAAAAAAATGATAACAATGCCAACTTGAAATGAATTCACACCAATGATCGCAGAAACAAACAGTTAAATAATTTTATCATGTGTAAAATGAAAGACATTCGTTTCCCTACCAACTGGCAAAATATGAGACAACTGACCATTTTTCTACAGCCGTTTTACAAGGGGGTAAGTACATTTCGTCAACTGTTAATTAAAGTGGAAATGTTTCCACAGAACTACACTTTGGTTAACAGCAGCCAGTCGAGGAAACGCACATTACTGGCATTCTTATGCCTTCTTATCGCCATGCGCCTTGGTACTTTAACAGCAGTAATCATGAGGAGCAGAGCCGCCTTCACACCCGAGTACATGCATTGTTTTATTGGCTTACTTTGAGTTAATGATGAAGTAATTAACGTACTGGTGTGATTTTTTTCCCACCTTTTAAAAAAAAAAAAAGAATGAGGATGCTTATTTACTGACAGAAATCAACGACAGTGCAACAGTGTTTCTATAAAACAGTGCAGTTATAAGTCAGAGTGTAACGTGACACCAACGCTGTAGCTGATTACAAAGATGGTAGCTCTGGTAGCACCAGCGCACCTATAGTGCTTCTAAAACGTACACCCCACTGCATCGCTAGAATCGACGTTTAAAAAGCAACGTTTCAAACCAGGCTCTGCATGCATCCAACATTTTAATGGGTATATTTGCAAGACACTCCAGTTAAATGATTTTAATGAAAGTGGCTTAACCTACATATAAACAATAAACAAGTAGTACCATACTATCTACAAACATCTCAAAGACTATCAGCTGATTGCGCAAAAAAAACATGCGCAAAATCCACAGAATCTGCCCCGCTCCATTTACCACACAAAGTGCAATTCAATACCAGCTGAAGAGATCTGCTCTGCTTACGCGAAAGCGATTGGTTTTAAAGAAAGATTCAACTAATCAGCTTGCAATTTTGTAAACAACTCACTGAACACGTTGGACTGCAAAACTGAGAAAATGAGGTGAAGAGTAGAAACGTTTTAGCGTTCATATACCACGTAGCGACGTGCCGTCCGTGGACCCTTTCTGTCCCCCTGATGTGCTTTGCCAACCTGGTAATTCTTTGGTACACACTCGTCCTGTGGGACATCTCTCGTAAGCTCACGACGCCTAATTAAAAATATAAAAGGAGCACATCGTTCGCAAACGGCGCATTGTTACAGGTTTGGGCAGAGACCGCGATATGTTCGAACAAATAATGTGGGAATCCTCGGCTTGCCAAGCAGGCTGGTAGAGCCCCTTTTTGTTGGCACGCCGTGGAAAAAAACACCAGCGTAACAGCGAAAACCTCTGCGATTCTTGCAGTGGGTGGTAGGAAACGATCCGATCAAAAAACGACAGAAATACGGCTCCGACAAACATTTACACGCCGCGGCAAAAGGAAAGAATTCATTTTAAATACCTTCTTACATCGGTATGGTCGTTCTCAAGCGGTCTTTACCATCCTCTTGCTCATCTCACAGCCTTCGGGACGCCATGTTGCAAGCTTATGACGTTAGCTTCCTCACCCCTGACCCACATTTGAATAGAAACCAGCCCCAAAGTGCAGCAGTGAAAACATCCTAATGTGGGAGGGTTTTCACTTTTTTACATCAGGAATCTTACTAACTTTACCTGCAAGATGGCACAGACGGAAACAAAGAGTGCTATTTTCTTTCATTGTGTTCAAACATCTTAAGGCCTTCTCCTCCGAGCAAACCGACCCAGTTATAGTCCTACCATCCTGCTGTGTGCAGGTAAATGCTCCGTGAGATGCCTGACTTTAAAACTAATTTTGTAATATGTGTAATCTATGAAGGGACTGTGACGGGGAAAGAAATAGAAGTAGGGAGTTAAGTGATGTGCAGTTTTAGAATCGATTTACTAAGACTTGAGGGGTATTTTTATATGTGGCATAAGGGATTGTACACGAAAAGCTGTAGTATGTTTTAAAGCGGACTGTTGAGTGTATCCTCTTTTATCTGCAAAGGCCTTCACTCCTAAAATATGCCAGTTCGGTGCGCAATGCACTGGTGATAATGCATACCACAACCACCACAGAAAACAGCATTAGACTTGATAAATCTCTTTATCAGCTGGACTTAAGACGGCTGCATTGCCTTCAAAACCTCAAGCCTCAGTATCTAAATAATGATAAGGGGAACCCATTGACTTTCTGTCTGTTTTTCATATTTTTAAATAAAGACAACGTAGCTTAAATTTGTGTAAATACCCGTTTTTGCAGTTATCTTAATTCATTTATTTATTGTTTTGTTTAATGGGACTGTGATGCCTGGTGACAGAACTGGCTTAATGATTTCAAAAAATATATATGAAAGCAAGTGAAAAGCAGAAAGAGAGGTTCAGAAACTGGACCAGATGTGCGGAAGTGTTGCGATACGCAGGCTCCTCCTCTTAGCAAAGAGAACCAGGCTTCTTATTGCCTCACTGATAGATTTCACTGAAACACGACTTATTCAGAATAGTTGAAGAGTATGCAGATGTTAATAATGAAAATCTTAAAAACGCATTAGCTGCAAGGGGTTGCATCCTCTCGGAATCATTCGCCGTTTCCCAAGTAAAACCTTTTGTGTTTATGTGCTTAAATTGAGCCGGTCACATTCCGTGGAAGTCGGCATTATGGCGGCGTGCCAAAGGCCACTTCTGACACTGTGTGGTTGCCGCGGAAACTGCATACTCAGCGCGAGGGGTTACGTAATCAAGGTGCTCTTACGTGCTCCATGTAAACACAGGCAGAATTCCCAGCAAATGTGTGTGTGTGTGTGTGTGAAAACTGTTTAAAATCTGCTAGAACTCTTCTATCCCAGCCTACGTTCACTGGAAATGTACATAAGAAATCATTTATCAGGCGGACTACAGTTTGTGTTATGCGGTGTTGGATCGTTTGCCCAGCTATGTTTGTAATCTAAGAAATGTAGAAATTACTAATTATTGTTTGAAAATTAAATTAAAACTTTGTTGATAATTTAAATAAACTTACAAGATTCTGCCACACTTTACTTTGTAATTGTTTATTCAGTTGGGCTATTAAATAAATAAAACTAGAGTCGAAACACATTACTTGCACTGGAAGACCATTTTCATTGTGAAGTCCATGATAAAACAACATCTTCCAAGAACGTGTTTTACAGTTGATTTCCATTCACAATGGAGAAAATAATACATTTTTAACAGTTTGCCTGCGGTGGCATGTTGACATCCATCCATTTAGAAATGATCCAACTCTAAGGAGGGACTCGGTGTACAGAAGGACTAAATTTTACTTGTTATTAACAGAGGAAGAGCTAGAAATTATTTTTTTCACTCTATAAACATGATGAGGACTTTCAATCAAGAGCCAACAAGAAGAAAAAAAACATGTCTAAAACATAAAATGTCACAGTTCATACATTTATACCAGTAAGCCCTGAAAAGTGATAGATAATTAGAGGAGCATTCAAAGTAACGGCTTACATATTGACAGCAAACAACAATTCAAATAAAACTGGTTTTATGTGCATCCTTTCTGGCCTCAGGTGTGAGCCCTATCGCGAAAAGCATATTTGAATGGCACTGTATAATTTCTTAATGAGCTGACTCGTGAAACACAACCGGCCTCTCACCTTTTCCCACGGCAGGGTCTCCACACTTTGGCGAGCAGCGTTGCCCTGAGCGCAGAGCACCCTCTAATGTACAGAATGGGGGTCAGGGCAGCATTAACTCGGGGCAAAATGCGAATAGGGTCAGTGCCCTCATTTTTAAAGGTATAACAGGTCGTGCCAATGAAATTACAAATGATAATATGACAAAATATAGGAAGCCAAGTCCCCAAGAAGAACACCACAACCACCAGTATGAGATACACCGACGAACGCTTGCTGTCTCTCTCCTCGGAGGGCTGCTCCCTCTCCAGCTGAAACCTGGCAATGATGAACAATCGGATATTGAGCACTATCATTATGATAACTAGGAATATGTTCGCGACAAAAGTGCCAAAGCCTGTGACCTGTTTGGCAACACCGACAGTGACCAAGTTCTGCACAGCGACGATTAAGAAAGCGTAGGCCCAGTAGGCAACGATGACCATCACGGTCCTGTTTCGGGTCATGCGCTGGGAGTATTTAAAGGGGGACAAGATGGCGTGGTATCTGTCCGCCTGCGCGGCCAGGATAGCCATGAAAGACAGTCCTAGAAATGTGGGAGCAATGTAAAAGGTTCTCGTGGGGGAGTCATAGACATCCCTCACATCGAGAACACCAACATAATAATAAGACACTCCCGTACAAATGTCACTGAGGCAAGTGCTCAGCATGTACATGAAGCGGTTCTCGCTGCGCAAAGCTGTGTTCAGCAGGATGGAGAGAAACACAGACACGTTGAGGAAAATGATGGTTGCAGCCAAGAAAACGCTGAAAAGGAACATCAACACGTTGCCAAAGTTCGTGAGGGGCAGCGCGAGAGTCAAAGGGCGGCTGGTGTTTCTCATCAGGGCGGATGACAAATGCTGGCAGTATTGCAGCTGTGCCCGAACAGCACAGTGGGGTACTTCAAGCCCGATTTATGAAGCAAGCACAGTCAGTCTAAGAAGAAGACGTCAACCTGAGTGACTTCAACTCCCAAGGAGAGCAAGCCCACAAGGCTTTCATGAAAAATAGATAGATAGATAGATAGATAGATAGATAGATAGATAGATAGA
>NW_024582415.1:731745-747625 GCF_018398535.1 Haplochromis burtoni
AGATAGATAGATAGATAGATAGATAGATAGATAGATAGATAGATAGATAGATAGATAGATAGATAGATAGATAGATAGATAGATAGATATTATAGGTTATGTAAAAGAGAAATAAATAATCAAATTTAGCAAACCACCCTTTTACAGAACAGTTCATGAACAGCTGATCCTACATTTTATAGATATATAAATACATATTCTATAAATACATAGATATATATATATACAAGTAAGATGTAAGGCCTTTTTGTATTTCCTGAGTGCAGCTTTAAGATTAGAGAGGTTTAAAAAAAAAAACTAGTAGTACGTCCACTAAATATTTAGCGATATAATTCTTATTTTTACGTCGTCTTTCTTTACTGGAACTTCAGCTGTAGTTGTAAATTTGTCTGTAAATCTACGTCTGTTTCTTTAGGTTTATATTCCAGGGCACAGAACAGAAACTAGAAAGCAACAGAGCGAACTCTTCCAATGTTAAATCTTCTGCTTTGCAACCATGGGTCAACCGGGGGGAAAAAAATGATATATATTTTTTAAAATTGTTAGTTGTAATAAAAAGAATCTCTCTTGCTCTTATCTCAGCTACAACTATCCTCTCTAAAGAAAGGCCCTAAAAGCGCATTCCTGCTTACTTATCAGTACATCTGAAACAAAGACACTGATAAGAACTCAAACTGATGTTTTAAACATTACCTTACCAGCTGATGGTTTCAAAGAAAAGTGTGGTGGTTCAAAGGTTAATACAGCAACATGTTTATTGCTCCCCCTTGTGGCTAAAAGTCCGATATTACAGGCTGGTGTTTCTTGGTCGGATGATGCAGCCGCAGACGACAGACGTCATAGGCCTATGCCTACATAAAGACTAAAAATTAGCAAATAATTAAAAATAAAAACAAATAAAAACAGATTTTATGTAGGGACATAATGTAGGGAGTTTGCATTGGCAACACAATTCCTCCAATGTTTGTGTTCCGACGCATACGTTATGCAGACCACTTTGTCAGAGATGGGCCAGTAGGAAGTATTGGTAGTGGAAATAAATCAAGATGGGTGCAAGAAATAGACTTCCTGATTTTTCTGAAGCACTTTGCAAACCACACCAAGGTCAGCCATGAAAAAAAAGTAATTGGACATCATGGACATCGCAGTGGAATTGCGATGCTGGTGCACAACTTTTTTCAGCTTCACTGTATTGTTCAACCGTTGGTGCAAGAGTTGTAGGTTACAATGCCCACTGAGCCAATGAGGCCAAACTCAAGAAAGACCAACCAAAATTTATGAGATATTCAGTTTCTGAAAATTCCATAATTAGTCTTTTTTTGGGGGTTGGAATATGTTCAAAAGTTAGATTTCTGCAGTCACACACACACACATAGCTACGTAAATAGTTCTAAGTGCATGATTGTGTTGAATAAAAAAGATTACATGTTAAAATTTTGTCAGTATCCTTATTTCATTGTGTTACATTTCACCCCAGGATATGTTACAACTAACCCAGACTATGGGGTTAATTGTAACATTTCACTCTTTGTGTTTGAGACCATACCATGCAATGGGTAACTGTGCTGCAGAGAAAATACTGCACTATTTAATAGCAGAGACATGTAAATACTTTGCATTACATTTTAAATCCACTACCTTAAAAGAGCTCCAAGCTACAGACAGAAATGTCAAAAATGTTACAACAATCCCCGGTCTCCCCTAAACTCCAACTTTTAAAAGTTTGGATTAAAAGCAATTACAAAGTTTCTTCCAGTTTTTGCATCCATGTTGTACTCTATAAACTAGGAGTATTGTTTTGTCGCTAGTCAAAACGTCTGGGTTAATTGCAGTGAAAAGCATGTAACAAATCTCCAAGGGCTCCCAACAGGTGACCGTTGGAGGCCCCTGTAGTGTGCCAGCATGGAGTAGGCAAATAAAAGAATAATATAAAGTATTTCTGACAGATTGAACAAAATTTACCAGGCCACATTTGAACACCAGGTAGTGCTTTTTCTATTGTCGAAGCCACAGACTACAAACTATAAGTCCCTGCTAGTGTGTTATGGCGATAACTGCGGGAGCTATCCAGGGTACTCAGGATTTCATTATCATTATAAGCACCAGAGATTTAAATGATTCTTTCGGGAGCTGAGTTTATTGAACACTGGCAGCATGTGGGTGGAAGTTGTGGGCAAGAGAAGTGTACCCGTTCTTTAACAACTGCATATAATTAGTAGATATCAGAGAGAAGGATATATATTTTTTGTCGCATAAACTCTTCCTAATCTGAGACTGAATCTGTGAGGCTTCATTTATTCCTTTAAGCCCACACTACTGTGGCGACTCATTCTCCATCTAGAACTTATCTTCTGAGAGTGGAGGCATTATCAGGATATGCATCTATGTAACTGTACTGTACTTAAGTCTACTTTGTATAGTGCTTGAAGATGTTGGCAGGTGGAAATGGGCTCAGTTTGAACTGCGGGGAACCACCACTTTGCGGGGGTTTCCGTTTGCATGCCAAAAAAGTGATGTCTAATGTTTCCTTTTGCTGGTACACAAGCTGTAGTAAACAAGATTGACGAAGGTGTGCAAGATATGACTTGTTTTTAAGTATCTTTATGACATCGTCGTACCCACTCAGTGTTCTACATTATAATCAGATTAGCCACTTAAAAGATTTTTGCAGAACAGACTGTGTTACATCCCCACGATGAAGGTCTAGGGGTGTGTGTGGGGACTGGTAACAAATGGGTCCAGAACAGAATGAAAGGAGAACAGACAGAGGTGTTTAGTAAATAAAATAGTTTTTATTATAGATAAACTTAACATAAAGAGCCAGCAACGCCGTTTTACCAATAACACTAGAAAAAGAAAAAGGTTGCAACAACAAAGAACACAACAACCAAACAAAAAACTCCACACCACGAGGAGGCACTTCCAGGGGCCCACAAGCTCACCCTGTCACTAGCAGCAGCTAGCTTTACTGCTGCCAAGGCCCACAAGCCCACACTACTCATATGTAGCAGCTACACTGCACACTTCTTCCACAACTCCACACCAAAGACAGGACAATCACACACCTAGAACACAAAGCGGAGACACCAGAGAAAACCACCCTCCTACATCCAGTTCATCCCCAGCTTATATGACCTCAGAGAGGCCATTGCTGACTGGGCCCAGATGGTAAATGAGGCCAATGAGCAGCAGCTGTGTCCTGAGGAGAGGAGCAAGAGAGGAAGAGAAGGAGAGAAAACACCACAACCACACAAGGGCAGTTTCAGGAGGCCCAGCTAGGGCCGTAACAGACTGTGTTGTGTTTGTTGCTGTTTCTGCTGCCCTCTGAGACTGATCTTGAAAAAGACATTTTTAATGTAAACGAGACTTGCTCAAAAGTGCAGCTTCTGACAGGAATGTTCTTTCTGCTTGAAGAGGACTTTATATCATAAGTGTTTGACCAATTAAATGCCAACAAGAAATTTACAACAGCTTAAATACAGGAAGCCACTTTTTGGCATACTTTAGGTTTGAACACAATGTGTACCAACTAAAAAAGTGCTGTAGAATGCTAAAAAGTTCAGGCGAAGTTAATATAAATGATAATAAATACAATTTTTTCAGAAATATTATGAACAAACATAACTGAGTATTGTGAAATGTTAAGTTGGCCTTTTGAACAAAGGAGATAAAATATTTTATTTATGGATCACCGAGATGAAAGGTTATGGCAGCAAGCCCCAAACAGCAAAAGCTACAAACTTGACCAAAAGGTAAGGATCCATTTCTATTTTTTTTTAACACAAAATATAAAATTATTCTTGTGATTAGGCCTATCTTATCGATTCCACAAAGTAAGTAAGTAAGTTCAAAAACGTCACTTAACCCATGTCAGAGCCACCAAGCCTCCAGAGATCAGAAAGTTTGAGCAGCATCGTTTGTTGGACCTATAAATATAATGAGTGCTCGACTTCTTGTGGAGCTCCAGGATGCTCTATAACGCCACGGTCATCCTGTCAGTGGATTTCAACAGTCCGGAAGACTTCCTCATCTTCACCTTCCACATTGTTTTCGCCACGTGTGCCGTGCTTGTAGCCGGCTCGGTGATCATCGGGATCACCTCCACTCCATATCTTCGAGCCCAGAACCGCTTCGTGTTCATGCTGAACACGAGCATCAGCGACACTCTGACCGGCTTCTCCGTCTACTATCTGGGGCTCTTTGACGTCCAAGAGGGCTATCCCTCGAGGAATGGGACATACTACATTTTGCCATCTTTTTTAGGTGTCAATGTGTTAACCTTCCTCTTTGCTCAGTTTGACCGCTACTTTGCCGTTTGCCATCCGTTCTTTTACAGTCGCTACATAACGAGATCTGTTGTCATTGTAATCTGTGCTTTCTGCTGGATTTACACATACTTGATTCTCACTGTGCAGAACTTGGTGCCCGTCTCAAAGGCGGCTCAAATAAACGCGTTTGGTGTGATGACTCTACAGGTTATAGTGCTCGTTAAAGTGCTCATGACAATTAAACTGTACATCATAGCCAGGAGTCACGTTGTGAGAGAGGCGCCTAGTGCCGAGAGAGACAACAAGAAGGAATCACTGCGCATCATTGTGTTTGTGGTTATCTGCTTCTTGGCGCTGTGGTGTCCCTCGTTTGTCAATATCATTGTGAGGCAGTTGACTAGAGAAGGTCTCAGGTTTAGGAATGAAGCCACTAACGTGTTCGCCACGATGGCACGCTTAAACGCGCTGGTAACCCCTGCGGTGTACATCTGGGGCAGCCCTGCGCTTCGGAGGGCCGTGTGGAGAACGGTGTGGTGGATGTTCTGTCCCAGGCGCAGTGCAAGGTAAGACGCGGTCCAAGTAGCAAGTGTTACGTAGAATTACCGTATTATGTCAAACAATATGCTGCTTGTGAATAAAAAGACATTTTATCCCTTATCTCCCCTTCTTCGCACCGGCACCCTACCTCTCTCCCGCTTTCTCCCCCCCTCTCTCTCTCTTGCAGGATTGACTTTAACTCTGATGGGATGACAAGCAAAATAAGGCAGCCAACATCAGCATCGTCATAAGTTATAATAAGGATAAAATACTAAGAGCCCATCTGATGGGAAACATGTTGCGGTCACTTTTGAGTTCATGCGTTTTCTCAGTCTCAGTGTTTTGATTTTTCAGACAAAACATAACGAAGCTGTTCTCTTGTTCTGATTCAACTATGTCATAAAAATGAAACTGCTGTGATTCAACTAGATATCCTAAACTAGACAGACTGCCACAGAGCAGTCTATCAAGTTTAGGACAAAGCGTTTAATTTCTATATTTAAAATCTTTGTATTATTTGTTTGTTTGTTTTTACTTATTACTCGCAGTATGCACATTTATTTTTTTTATTGACCGGCATTTGGGATTAGACTGCAAAGGTCTTTGGTCAGTTGTAGGCTACACATCGAATAAACCTTGTCTTGTATCCACAGCCAAAAAGATGGACTCCACTAAAACCTCTGTAGCAAAAAAATAACTTTCACAATCTAATCGTTTAAACTCGAGGCTATAACAGCAGAAAATGTACAACAGGATCCGAATAATCTTTAGGTTTAGTTCATTGATATTTGGATGGAATTCAACATTTCCGACTGGATCCAGCTTCCTGTTCACTGGTGCAGCACATTCAGCACCATGCACGTTCAGCGTCTTGGCGCTGACACCCGTAGGTTCAGCACCAAGGATAGCCCCATAGCCTAGTTTTGTTTTTAAGTCATGGCAGTGGTCCCGATGCTAAACTTTAACTATATTTAGACACAATAAATTAATATTACAAACTTATATTTCGTGGTCAGTTGACCACGAAAGGAAAGGGAAGTCTTTATCACATATGACAATAAGTTTCATCGGACACGTTTTCGTGGTTGTTTTTTATCAACACATGACAACTTATATGTGTCAACGCTGGCGGACTGAGAGAAATAGAGTGAAAAAGAAGAAAACTACACGTTTACTAAAAGGAAAATCAAATTGAATTATTTTATTGTATTGTTTTAAAAATGATAAATATAATGTTCGCATTAAACATCTCAAAAACTGAATTTTAAGTTGTGCACTTTAAATGTGCACTCAATATGAACTTGTAAAAAATAACTGCAGTTTGTACAGTTTGGATACACGTTTTGTATTTGAAATAAATTATTTCAAGGCAGATATTTTAAGTATCTGTGTCCTGATATTTTCACTTTATTATTATAACATTTATTCCTAGATAATCCTTAAATGCTTGTTAATATCGAAGTGGCACAACGTTCGTGGTGAATATGTTTTTCATTAGTGTAAATGAAAAAAAAAACTGTGATATAGATACAGTTATGGAAGCAACTGAGTTGACTCAGCTCACTTAAACATACAATAAAGCTTTCTTTACATACAGTAGCAGTAATCTTCTCAGGAATAAATAGCAACGGTAAGTTTGTCAGTAAAACTGACACAGTTTATTATATGATAGCGGACATTTTGGAGTCTTTTACGTTTGTTTATTGATGTTCTTTAAAGAGTATTGAAGGGACACTTGTCCCATCTGTCAGGCTTTCTGAATAATACGATAATAATAAGAAGAATTCAATTCATTGACATTTTGTCTTTTTGAATTTCCGCTAGGAGACCTCAGGAAAAGTGTATAGCACCAAATAGCTGTGGATAATTCAAATTTACCAAGTCCCTCTCATTCATATGCATTTACCAAGTGATTTACTTTACAATATATGAACTGAGTTTACTGACTTGATTCTTGATTCTTGACTGCTAGTCTGTAGATGTCCACAAGAGGATGATGTATTGCTGGATTTTTCTATATTTTACTGATTATTTCTGTAACACAAAATGTTAAAAAATGTAAACACTTTGCAAGCCAATATTTATGACTTCTTAAAAGCCAAACGAGTGGCATGAATGTCCAATATAAATAAATGATTCACATATTTCTCTGTCCCGTGCTTGCGTTAGAATGTATTTGCATATCTTGGCGACCTTATAGTTCCCCTTTTCTTCCTTTTTCTGATCACTTCTCTTGTGTGCCAACTACTGCTGAGAAATGACCGACTATATGCGTTTTTAAAAATTCAAAGTCTCCTAAATCCATGCTTTCTGTCAACTGTTTTGTCAAAAAACAAATAGCAAAATGCAGTTTATAAAGGGACGTATGTTGGGTGTAATTGAAAAAACTGAACAAGATACGATGTTTGTCGTGTCAGTTAAAATAAACAAATATGATTTAACAGGATTGAAACGTGAGATTAAGCCATGCCTCCTGGGAGATACAGTTTGGCTTTAGCGCAGTGTCTTATTGAGCAGCTCTATAAAAATGTTGTTGTCGGTATGCGTCTCTGACACAATGCTGCTCACCAACATCACTGATTCTCTGACTGCAGGAGTGCCTCTGTCGGTCGACTTCAGCCATCCTGTGGATTATCTCATTTTCATTTTTCAGATTTTATTTGCCACAACTGTTGTTTTCGTAGCAGGACCTATAGTCATTACCATTTTTGCCACCAAAGAGCTCCGCCGACAGAACAGGTTTATTTTCATGCTGAACACCAGCATCTGTGACACGCTCATCGGGTTTTCAGTGTACTATGTCGGTTTGTTTGATGTTCAAGAGGGATATCCATCCAGAAATGGAACTTATAACATGTTAAACTATCTCCTTGGGGTAAATTTAATAACATTTTTGTTCGCGCAATTTGACCGCTATATTGCCGTTTGTCATCCTTTCACTTACTCTCGCTTCATTACGAGGGGCGTGGTGATTTCTGCAAACATCTATTGCTGGCTTTATGTCTATTCTCAGGCGGTTATTTCGATTTTCTTGCCCTTTTCCAAAGCAACACAGCTGTACGTGTTTGGTACCCTAACCTTTCAAATCATAGTGTTCACCAAAGTGGTCATGACTATTAAACTGTATGTTGTTGCCAGGTACCAGCTAGAAAGAGACCCCCCTAGTGCAGAGAAAGAAAGCACCAAGGAATCATTAAGAATAATCGTTTTTGTTGTCATAACCTTCTTATTGTTGTGGTGTCCCTCCTTCATTAACATCGTCCTCAGACTGGTTGTAGGGAGAGGGCTGATATTTAGGAATGATGCTACCAATCTTTTCGCCATCATGGCTCGATTTAATGCCTTGTGCACGCCGGCCGTGTACCTGTGGGGGAGTCCCTCTTTAAGGAAAGCCACGCTGAGGACGGTGTGGAGCAGACTGTGCCCAAAATGCAATAGCAGAAAAATCTTGTTTCAATGAAACAAGTAAAAATACACCTCATCTCATTCATAATGCTTGAGCCAGCCTATAGATTAAAAACAAAATGTTTAAATAAATCGCCACTTTTTAAAAAAAAAATTTCATTAAGGTTAAAGAATCTATTTTTATGAAGGTCAAATTTTTTTACTGTAGCGTTTCTTATTTTGCTCAGGTGACACAGTTGACTGAGATGCGAATATTCACATTTTCTTCGTTTATGATCAACTTTCTGTGTTTTCTAACATGTTTCTGTATTTAATACCTTCTCATTATAAACAGTCTTAGAAATTTTGAAATGTATAAACTCTGATTATTTTTGTCTTCTCATTGGAAGCACGGGGACTCCATACCAGTCGTATGAAATAAATAATTACACTAATGTGAGCTTTTTTTTTCTGCAGCAGGGTTTGTCTCGTTTGTTTCGAATCCTTAGCTTAGTTTGTTTGGTCAACTCTTGGGCTCCGAGTAGCTACTGCATGAATGAATAATGAAAGGCAATACTATGATGACTGTCGCCATTTCTTCCTTTCTCTTTCTTTCAGCATTAGATCTGAACTGAAATAAACATGTGAGTCTTTCATGCTGCGGGTGTAGAAACGACATAATATGCAGAGCGAGTAGATTAAATTGTTCATATCATGTTCAAGTGAAGTAAGTCAATAATATAGCAATGTTAAATATAATGTTAAGTAATATGAAGACAACATGTATTTTAGTGACGTATCTAAGTGATTATTTTACTGGGGTAAAAGCTATTGAATAGTGTTGAAATAAAATGACAAAATTGCGAAGGATTAAAATATTCCAAGAGCTCAACTTTCTTCATCTAAACATGTTTCAATCACGTTTTATCAGCACAAAATGCACAGGTTTATTGTGTGTTGATTTAACTCAGTTGTTTAAGTTTCTGCCAAAGCAAAATATTTGTGTGCAACCAATGTCCACTATTGAATCAAGTAAATCTAACATGGCCTTTTTTTCAGTGTAGTTGTAGTGACGATTCCATTGTCCAAATAAACATCCAACAATCTAAAATCAACAAGCCACTGCTGTGCTGTGTTAATATTTTTTACTCAGGAAAAAGAAGTCCAATGTCCAAAGCTTGAAGGTTGCGTTGCACAGTTCATTTACCCAGTTTGGCTAAACAAAAGATCATTTTTTGTTGTTTCCTGGTGCTTCTCCTGCTCTGGTAAAAAAAAAAAAAAAAAAAACATAGGCCCACCCCAGTGCATGCTGGTCCTATACCAGTCCCTTTACTTATAGAAAATGGCCCAACAGTTCTTCCTGACTTAACAAGATAAACAACAAAACAAAACAAAAAATGAAGCACGTATTAAACTACAAAAAACCTCTATATAACCCCAAAATATAAGTAAACCAACAACAAACTTTAACAAATTTGAAAATAGCAAAATTAAATAATAAATAGCTCCAACACTAGTAATAAAGTTTACATTAAATTCTGGGCTGACAAAGAAGGCGGTTGCAAAATGAAAAACATAAAACCTTTTGTTTTTAAAAACTTCCCTTCATTTGATCCCAGCGAAACAAATACACAAGCAAAAGAAATAAATGCAAAAGAAAAAAGAAAAAGAAAAAAAGAGAAAAACGACAAAGCGAAAAATCTGAAATGAGCAATGCTTTCTGACTTTGCTGCAGCTGATGCTAAAAGTGCATATCCCGTCAGTGCTAGTGGCAGCTGGCCCACAGTCACACACGAAAGGACGAAGTAGCCGCCATGATGTCACCGGTAGTGAAGTCCTATCTTTATAACATAACTGTAAAATCAGACTGCAGGCCAGTTCATTAACAACTTGTGACTGACAAGTCATACGCCCTGATTAATCCTGACTCAAGTTTACGAAATTAACTTCATGTCGTCATTATAACCTGAGTTTAAGTATTTTCGAAATAAAAGCATGAGGCAAGATGTTCTCTTTAACTACTGGATAAAGTCTATTTGCAATCTGGAGATCTGCCCCTGGTGGCGATTTAGAGGAATACATGTTTCAATACTTAGATGAATTAAACAAGAAACGGAGTGAATCTAGAGGCCACAGAGAGAGAACTTCTACTCTTATTCCAGCGTGCAGTGTAATATTTTTAATAAATACACATATAATTTTGAAGTAGACTGCAATAGGTCAAGGCCACAGTCAATATAAAACAGCAGCTAAAGGTTAAGTCATGGTATTGCATTTACATTTATATGCAAAAGTCTGACTACAAAAACGGAAGGATGTCCAGGCATGCAAAAAGCTGTGGGTTATTGTTACCAGAGGTTTATACTGAAACCAGCGTGAGACCTTACCTCACCCTCTCATGCGATCTATTACGGGAGATGTGAGTGGGGGGTGAGGTGCCTGAGAAAAGATCTCAAGGCTGCATTTTAAGTGGGTCACTTTAGATTAAATCTATAGCCTGCGGTGTGCTGGTGTGTAAAAGCACAATATCAAAGAGCCAGTCAGGGCCAACGTAGGCTGCTTTGACTTTTATAGCATCTACACATACCTACAGTGTAGATTTAAGGAGATAATTTAAAGGTCTCTTATATGGGATTTATACTATGCTCAACAACCATAACAGCGGCTTAATGCTTCCCCCTCTTAAACAGATGATGGAGGTCACAAAATGCTCACTGATAAAATTCTGTTACGTTATACGGATTATGAATGCAGGGAGTTGTCCACTATAGCTGGACACACATTCCAAAAGCCCATCACCGCACTTGGGCTCATTAAGGAAACCTGCATACATTATCAATTACTTTATCTGCTTGTTTTTTTTTTTTTACAACAGTTCCATTAGGTTGAGGACCAAAACTCGCCAAATCGCTATAAAACCATTATATTCTTCTGATAAATAATTATTATAATCATCTGATAAATGGTTTAGCTATATAGGGGCCAAAAAACAAACAAAACACACGAGTAGAGTTCCTTTGTCATCTCATGAGATTAATCCTGTGACTTCATTGCGCACATAAGAGTGTTCTCAAAAGCCACTTGCGCATAAACAATGCGCCTCTCTAACGTGACAGAATCTTTGGGCAGGGCTGTGCCTCTGTCGGTGGACTTCAGTAAACCCGAAGATTATTTCATCTTCATTTTCCAGATTTTATTTGCCACAACCACTGTTATGACAGCTGGAACAGTAGCCATCGGCATCTTGTCCACCAGAGCTCTGCGCATTCAAAACAGATTTATTTTCTTGTTAAACACTATTGCTGACACGCTTATCGGGTTTTCAGTGTATTATCTCGGTCTGTTCGATGTCGATTTGTCTAGAAACGGAACCTACTCTGTTTTATCTTCCCTTTTAGGCGTTAATGTATTAACGTTTATGTTCGCGCAATTTGACCGTTTTTTTTTGCTGTGTGCCACCCATTTATCTACAGCCGCTTCGTAACGAGACAATGTGTGATATGCGCTAATGTTTACAGCTGGGTTTACACTTATGGCCACTTGATCATCAGGAATATGCTACCCCTTTATCAAGCTATACAAATGTATTTAGTCACCATTCTCATGTTTCAAATCATAGTGCTTGTCAAAGTGGCCATGACATTGAAATTGTATCGCATTGCTCATTGCTTGAAAGAGATCCTCCCAGCGCCGAGAAAGAAAGCAAGAAGGAATCTTTGAGAATAATCACTTTTGTTGTCATAAGCTTCTTGGTGTTGTGGTCTCCAGCTTTTGTGAATATTACAATTAAATTAATGACAGGAGGAGGTTTGAATTTTAGAAATGAGGGCACCAATTTGTTCGCCATCATGGCTCGTTTCAATGCCTTGTTCACACCATCTGTGTACATCTGGGGGAGTTCGGCTCTGAGAGAAGCCGCGATAAAGACTGTGTGGGGGAAAGTGTGCCCTAAATGCAGCAGGAGGTAACTGACACAATGCGCAGCTAATTTATCATTTTACCTCTGTTGTTTTTTTAATCCAGATGATGCAGTCAATACTCATTTCAATTCTCTTTCCTTCAGAGTCGCCTCTTTTCCTGTGAAGTCGTGTGTCAACAGGTGTAGTCCTGCCGGGACCCACTGATGCGACTTTCTGACACTTCTTTTTTTCTCTCCAAATGGAGGAAATAAAATATGCACATTTAGCTTAATCGCTTGAATTTCATTTGACACTTTAATAGTATTTAATGCAATAGCATTAATAAATACAAACTTTTTTCTACAGTTGTTATCGTAATATTAAGGGTCTGATTTAGCAAAGGTCTGCGCCAGCCCCAAACCCTCTTTTGGCATCAAGTAAGCTCCTGTTGGGGTTTAAGAAGAGGAATGGGGTCCGTTTTAAGTTTAGAGTCGCCCTGTGATAGCTGGAATAGGCTGTCAGCCCCCCCGGGTTGTACAAAATAAAAAATAAAAAAAATACGTAAATGACGCAGTTAGGAATAACCTTAATACACAGACGGTAACAAATGTATGTGTTCATCTGCACACTTTGAGGTCAACTAAAACTTCAGCTTTAACTCTGTACATACTTTTAAAAACTGTAACATTTAGAAACAAAAACAGTTCAAACGTGTATGTTCAGGCGAGTACGTGCGACCGATATGCTGCGTTAACCAAATAGCGGCAGATTTAACAAAGACAACGTTGACTGAAAGGAAAAAGGGGATTTTGTTTTGTCCCTTTTTTTTTTTTTTTTTATTTTTTTTTTTTTTTGAAGGGTAAAGAAACTTTATTTGGTCGACAAATAAAATAAAAAAGTACCTTCCACATCAAATGTGAGAAGATTTTAGAGAAAAATTCTGGCCAAACCGAGTTCCAGAATCTCAATCAAGTTGTTCTAGTGGCACATTTATAGTTCACTAGAATAATAGTATAAATAACTAGCACAGCAGTCTATGGTCTACACTGAAGGTATATACTACTCCTTTATCAAGCTATACAAATGCACATGAAACACTATGCCGCTCATTTATTAGTGTGCCTTAAAAAATACTGATGCGGTCAATGCTTATTTAAATGGTCTACTATACAGTCTGCTCTTTTCCTGTAAAGGTGAGTACCATTAAGTAATAAATGTAACAAGGCCAGCAAGGACTCCACTCAGGGTGAACGGTCTTGGCGGTGGCTGCACAAGTGAAAATGAACAGGAACATATCAATCATCGGATATACGAACTTTGGGAGGAGAGGATTTCAATTAATCATGGGTCGAACAGTTTGATGCCAAATTTAACACTGGAAAAAGAAAACAGCATGATCTATTTTTTCCGTTGTGGGATTTATGATAGCCAAAGTATTCATTTATTTGAAATAAGACGGGGGCGATGTTATCAGAGTGCGTAACTGTGACGCGTGAATGAATCACAGCTGAGTCCAATGCCAAAACCTTTGGCTGAACCGAACTGAAGGGAACGTGAGGAACGAGGGGAATCCTGGCACAAGCCTTCTTGTTTTACATGTAGGCAAGCTGCTGTTTACAGTGAGCCGAGTAGTCTGCAGCGTTTACAGTCTATACAGAGATCAGCGCATAATCGGTAAATGTCTCTGCCTGTATTTACTGAGCAGTGTGCGCACACGCAGGGACACAATCTCATATACCATTGATACCATACGTCAAGAAAAATGCAGGTAGGGCCTAGTTAGTAATTTAAATTAATGTATGAATGTCTCAACATGTAACACTGACTTTCCTAAGTGCCTACAGTTTCAAACACCCTGCAAAAATAGCACTGCTGATATTTATGCATTTCTTCATAAACACAGCCTGATCTGACTGATTTTTAAAAAAATATTATTTCCATCACCTATTTATAGTAAAGGTCAGGTGTTACACAATTTCTGCTTCATATGGCTGGGATCGTTTATAATACAGCAGCTCTGCTTCAGATAAATGTGCTCGATCTGAGTCACAGTCCATCAGGACTTCACAAAGCCCCCAGCAACTTCTAATAGAGGAGTTTTTGGTAGAATGCTGACTATTATTGAAATGAACCAACTGCGTCTTTGTTTCTAAACTAGCACATTGTTAGTACACCAGCCGCAAAACTGACGCCAGCCTATCCCATCTAATAAATATGGGCCGTCAGTGGCTGATGGAGTGGCGCCTGTGCAGATTCTTTGCGGCCTGTAAACTCATCAGGGCAAGCCAAAACAGGCCTTGGGCCAATCATTAGTGTCAGTCTGAGTCATTATGTGTTCATACATCCAGTCCAATTACGCAGACATTTTTTTCCACATGGGTGTCAATTGCACAGCTTACACATCCTTACCATCATCTCTGGTTTGACAAAATATCCTTTTCCCCCCTGAGTGCTGAATTTTGGTGCTGATTTTTATTTTTGTCACCATGGCCACTGCCACTTTAGTTGTATGTGGTATTCTGATTTCATTAGATACACAACAATGGAGTATTATTTCTTCACTAACCTGGAGTGCTGCTTTGCTCCATTGTCCAAAGCACTGTAACTATTTGCTGAACTAGAGCATCTTTACTTTAAGCTGACCAGGCAAAACTTTTCATCCCAAATTAGTGTTGGTATTTATCTTCTGGCCAACAAATAAAGTCTTTACAACCTTAAACATACAACTTTATTTACAAAGACTATTCAAATCAGGACATTCTTAAAAATAAAATACAGGATAATGTAGTGGCAATTATTTTCACGAGGGTGAACTCTGACATGGTGTTTCCAGAGCAGTCAAAGCTCTCTTTAGAGCTTTACAATAGCTGCCTTCCAGTTAACTTTGTGCAGATTAACATGTCTTTGCAATATCATCACAATGTCTATTATTATTTTCAGCAAGGCTATTCGTGGCATCTCATGCTTTTAATTTTCATCAGTCCTGTTTACCAAAACTACAAACAAATGTGTCAGTGAACTAACTAAAATGCACAGACAAAAGGCACTAAAATATCAAACAAGTCAATTTTTCTTTTTTAAATTGAAGTTTCTACTTATCCATAATGAGAAATTTTTTTTTTCCATTCACACAAGAGAACCACACTGTTACAAGCTGATGCACATAAACAGGAATGTAATGGCCTGGTTTTTCCCCCCTGCAGTTTCGACTATTTGATAAAACAGAAGGAAGGTCGTTTCTGTTTCTCAACATTTTTTCACAGTTTCGTAACCAAAACGACATACAAAGCATCTGAACACAAGTTCCTGGAGACTGTTTTCCTGGACACACAAGTTTAGCTAAGCACTAAGAATGAGCATGCAGGTTTCGTTTATTATTTGATGATTTGTTCCAGGTTCAGTGGCTAAACAAGTTTCTCCCATACTCTACAGGCTCTGAGTGCAATCATTCTATATGTTAGATTTAGTGACTTAGCGCAGGTGCACGTGCCAACCATAATCAGAAATGTCCTTGTGAGGCTTCAGATTTAGTTGCAATTTACATGTTGTGCACCAATGACAGAAACTGTTTATTGGATGAATTTGTGAGTGAGTCATTTCTACCAAAGAGTCCAAGGAGGCTGCTTGAATGGAAACGAGGCCAAAGCAGAAACATTGACAGGAATTGAAATGACAGCCCAAGGCAGTGCTTGTCTCTGAAGAGATCTTCTGATCATCATCCTAAAAATACAGAAAGAGGAAATGGTGTCCCTGCTTGTCATAGGATAATTGCTCGAATGCAACAGAATTTAT
>NW_024582415.1:753873-776279 GCF_018398535.1 Haplochromis burtoni
GCGACACCTTAAAGGCCGGTCCGTGAAAATATTGTCGGGCATAAACCGGTCCGTGGCGCAAAAAAGGTTGGGGACCGCTGTACTAGACGACCTCATTTTGCAACAAAAAACAAATAACTGAAGTCATAATTTTATCTTATTGGATAAAACAAATATTGGCAAAGATTAACTTTGAAGACACAATTTGCAGTTGAAAAAGGGGATAAATTAAAATGCACGTTATTGAAATACAATAATAAAAAAATAAATTAATTAAAAATATCGTATCATGAGTAAGTGAACTATTGTGATAATAACGCATCGTGGGGCATCTGTTGATTCCCACCTCTTTTGCAACATATGCTCACATTTTAAATCAGTAAGTTTTTAAGCCAATCAGACGTGGTTGAGCAGAAAATGTTGTAAAATCTTGATGATTTGAGATGGGATAAAATTTAGCTAAAGATAAAATTAGCTGCCTTGTAATTAGGCTATCTCCTTCCCTACACTTTTGCTGCTAGATGTCCAAGGTTATATTCTCAGTTCCTAACCCCGGGTTTGTGTTCACATAGTTTACAATTCACAATGGTACAGAGGCATGTATGCGTACCCCCTTTCCACCAGGATCACTTGTCCTTGAAGGATCTCTCTGTCCGTCAACTCTGAGCATCCATCTGCAGGGTCTGCTGGCACGAGAAAAATCTCATCGTAAAATGATGTCTGCGGGTCAAAGGAGAAGGAAAGAGTATGATTAGAGGGAAGGTGAAGTTGTGCACCTGAGACTTTAAAAACATTTGATTATCAAATTATTTAACAGAAGACTGAGGCCTCACGAAAGTGCCTCCAAAGTCTTTAGCAGGTGCAGCACTGAAGAGGTAGCCTATCTCCTCTGGACTGATGACCCGGAAATACAGCAGTTCATTGACCCCAAGAGCTGAAGGAGGTCCGAAAAGAAGCACTTATCATGCGTGACTTGTTTATATCAGAAATATTAATAAACCACAAACACTGCACGGATATGCCAGACAGACACCATAAATAAATGCCACAATAAGCCCCTTAACTCAAGTCGCTGTTGTGCAAAAAGAAATACTTAAAAAAAACAACTCTTGCAGCTAATACGAACAGTTAGCTGTTAATTTCAAACGTTCCCATTTCTGTTTTTAGTCTCACCTGACAGACGACTGAACTGCATAAAGAGACCCCAGAGGTATAAAGCTATCGCTGCTGTTCGACAAACCTTCCCCATGTTCAAGGCATTAGTAAATCTCCCTCGCGTTACAGAGATGAGACTGTAGTGTGTCTCTTTGTGTCTTAAAACAGTGCAGCGTCCATTGTCGCTCTGCTTCTGTCAGATCGCCAACCATTTCCGCCGTTCTCTTTCCGCGCATGCGCATGTCCCAGTTGTAGCTTCTGCTATGAGGCGACTGGGTAAGAAGTTGTGGTGCTCTTTTAGCACCAGTTTTTCAAACTACTGGTAAATGTGTCTCTGTGTTTTATTGTTATTATTATTAACATGCCTGCAAGATGCATATGAATATGTATGATGTTTATGAAGCTGGCAGTTACTTATTTAATTTATCACAATGACCTAAAAGTCATTAGTTGATCTCCCTATCGTGTACAATCATCAGAGACTTTGTTAGGTGCACTTTGCTTGTACTGTCACCTTTTACTTTAAAAACTCCCTTCATTCTTCATCCTCAGAGATTTAGGTTCAATTTGAACGATGGCGCGATATGGCAGCCTCGCTTCTGTCAGTCTGCCCCAGGGCAGCTGTGGCTACAACTGTAGCTTGCCTCCACCAGTGTGTGAATGTGAGAGTGAATGAATAGTGGTATTGTAAAGCGCTTTGGGTGCCTTGAAAAGCACTATATAAATCCAATCCATTATTATGTCCGCATGCATAAATGCACTGACTTGCTGTCATGTGACCAAGTGTTTTAATATTTGCATTAACAAGCAATTATGCAAGTGCACCTAATAAAGCAGGTGTTTTTTCTCTCTTTATAACTTCCTGACCCAAAAAACTCTTGTGTCCTTCCTGACAACTTAATTGCTGTAAGAAATTCAATACCAGAAAAAAAATCAGGTAGAGTGTTAAACTGGAAAATAAGTACCTTTAAATCTAGGGGGAAAGACAAGGGAAAACTATAGAACCACACAGCTTGAGGGGACAGCACAACAGAGGGAGATACACAGGAGGAGAAGCGGGCAGACAGAGCACACCTGGGGAACACAGCTGAACCAAAGTCAGACTGATGAGACAAGGGAAGAAAAACTAAACATAATACACACGAGACTATCAAAATGGAACAGGAAGTAACACACAATGAGACTCAGACTAAGACACGTGGGCTTGAAACAGACATGGAAACGTGACAGATTGGAGAGACAAAGGAGCAAAACACAGAACAGACAGACACGGGTACATGACTGGAGAGACTGAAGGAATGACAAAACACGGATATGAGACTAGGACAGATATGAACAGAAATCAAGAACTATAAATACAAACTTAGAGGCACTGGAAAGTAGCAGGTTGTCCCATTTTACTGTATTGATTTAAACTATTTGCCAAAATGACAGAAATCAAATACCAGTTAAATGAAAAAACAAAAAAATGTAATGCCCTAATAAAGGTTAATAAAGCTCATTTACATGTGAACTATCCACAAGCCTGCATGGCAAAACACAAACATTTATATCTATAACAGACAAGTCAAATACCTCATTAAAGTAAAGTTATTTACATAACGTAAAAATAAATAAATAAATAAAATAAACCAACTAAAACCTTTCTATCATGCTGAATTCATCTGACAAAGATGTAAAGTTTGTCAGTGTCTCTTTAAAGCCCATTTCCAAATGCATTTATAAAATCTTTTAACCAAAGTATTCTAAATTTTATTTGACAAAACAAGCACATTAGTATTTATAAATGATTTCAACTGAAGACATACAAAAATCATAAACAGACAATAGAAAAAAGCTAAAATCAGATCAGTCATAAGAACTTATATGTCCCAAATCGTGTATTCAGTAAAGTCTGCTTTGAAATTTCTTCTTATTACAAACTTTAGTGGGAATAAAATTCCTGCATTTTTCATTTATCTACCAATTCACAATCAACCAAAAATATCACATAAACATTTGCAAATTTTGTTATTTATAAAGTTTGCCATTATTTATAAATGTTATAATATCACATATGTACTATTATGATGAAAAAATCATTTCAAAGCTGGACATTTATAATTATAATTATATAAAATAACAATAAGAATAAACTTAAATACAGAAAAGTTGTTTTTTTTAAAAAATGTTAGCAAATCTTTAAGGGTTTAATATCTCCATAACTGGTAAATGAAGGATATATGGTTTGTAAGGGAATTAATTGATGATGTCATGTAATTTATACATTTAAAAAATCAAGTATAAAATCCTTACCATCCACAGTATTGAATCTCGACTCAAAATCAATATAGTTTAATAATTACATTTCATATATAAATCTACTCTCACCAAATGTATACACTAGACCACTATCAATCACTGTCCATGTTTTATTGTGGATAATATTTCCCACTTGAGTTAGCGTGCTTCTTCCTTTTTCTCTTCTCTTCCTTGCAGTCATTGAAAACCTCAGGCGACAACTCTGGGCAACAATATTTTTCAGTTTTTTTGCATCGGCATAGTCGATGTTTTCCAGTTTTCACCTGCAATGAATCAATGACGAATTATTATGTCTGAAATGATAATGTGAACATTTCAAATGCAATGCTTCGTTTACAAATATTAGCAGTCACACCTATTCAAGTAGTAAGTAAGTAAAGTTTATTTATTAAGCGCTTTTGGTAGACAAGCAGTCACAAAGCGCTGTACACAAACGTCAAAATAAACAGAATGTTAGGTACCAAATTAGGCAATATAGACAATACAAAAGTAATACTGCATTCACACTATAGCACAATATTTTTGTGCTATATTTTGAGGGGTTTGTGTGTCCCAGGGATCCCACGGCTATGTTGTCGGGGGCTTTTTGCCCCCTGGTAGGGTCTCCCATGGCAAATTGGTCCTGGGTGAGGGACCACACAAAGAGCGATTCAGAAGACCCCTATGAGAAGACCATCAAGGGAACAGGGTTACCGGGGCCCCGCCCTGGAGCCAGGCCCGGGGAGGGTGCCCAAGGGTGAGCGTCTGTTGGCCGGGACTTAGTCCATGGGGCCCGGCTGGCCACAGCCCGTAAAAGGGGGCATAAGCCCATCTTCCTGCAGGCCCACCACCTGCAGGAGGCACCGTAGGTGTCAGGTGCATCGACCTGGATGGGCGTGACTGGGAGAAACGGCCTGTTATTGGACTTCTGTGCAAACCACAGTTTGGCCATAACGAACACCATGTTCGAACATAAGAGTGTCCATAAGTGCACGTGGCACTAGGACACTCAAGGCCGCAGGTCAATGATCAATTTTGAAATCGTATCATCAGACCTAAGGCCATATGTTCTAGACACTTGGGTAAAGAGAGGGGCTGAGCTGTCAACTGATCACCACCTGGTGGTGAGTCGGATGTGGTGGCGTGTGAGGACACTGGACAGACCTGGTGCACCTAAACATATAGTGAGGGTGTGCTGGGAACACCTAGCAGAGGCCCCAGTCTGTGAGATCTTCAACGCACACTTCTGGCAGAGCTTCAACAGCATTCAAAGGGAGACTGGGGACATTGAGTCTGAATGGACCATGTTCAGCATCTCTATTGCCAAAGCCACTGTACTGAGCATGCTGCTGCAAGTTGCTTGGTGCCTTTCGTGGTGGTAACTCCTGAACCAAATGGTGGACACCAGAGGTGAGGGGAGCCACCAAGCTGAAGAAGGAGTCCTATTGGGCTTGGTTACCCTCTACAATGTTGCATGGAGATCAGGGGCAGTACACCTGGATTGGCAGACCGGGTTGGTGGTTCCCATCTTTAAGAAAGGGGACCGGGTGATGGCCTCAAGCTCGCTTTGGAACGGTTCGCAGCCAAGTGTGAAGCGGTGGGAATGAGAATCAGCACCTCCAAATCTGAGGCCATGGTCCTTAGCCAGAAAAGGGTGGAGTGTGCACTATGGGTCAGGGATGAGTTCTTTCCCCAAGTGGAAGAGTTTAAGTATCTCGGGGTCTTGTTCACGAGTGATGGGAGAAGGGAGCGGGAGATCAGGAGACGGATTGGTGCTGCGGCTGCCGTGATGCAGACGCTGTACCAGTCTGTTGTGGTGAAGAGAGAGCTGAGTGTAAAAGCGAAGCTTTCAATTTACCGGTCGATCTACCTCCCTACCCTCACCTGTGGTCACGAGTTGAGGGTAGTAACCAAAAGACAGAGATCACGGATACAACTGGCAGAAATGGGCTTCCTCTGAAGGGTGGCTGGCCACGCTGAAGAGATTATATCTCTTGGCTGGCCTGGGAATGCCTTGGTGTTCCCCCTGACAAGCTGGAGGAGGTAGCATGGGAGAGGGACCTGGCCTCAAATAAGAGGAAGAAGATGGATGGATGGATGGATGGATGGAGTTTTCAGTATGCTAACTACTATGTGAAAATCAGTATGCTCTGGTAAAGCTTTGATAACCTTTCTTGGATTTTACTGTTAAATATTCCTGGCTGAAAAAAAGCTAAAAAAAAATTCAAATTGTATTGTGTGTTGAATATATGTATAAATTACTTGTGTGTTGTATCTATTACAAGAATTCTTTGTCCTTTACTTTTGAAAGTTGTCATTTTTTAAGCAACCTAATTGCAAAAACTGATTAAACAGTATGTGGTAGGAGAAAAATGTAAAACTTGTTACTATTGCTGGAAATAGCAATATGTTTTTGTTTAAATCAATACGGGCATCTGTACTACCATAAGGTCTACATTCACACAAGCTTATCTCTGGGAATGATGTGTTTAAATGAAAATATTAATATTTTCTAAATAATATTCTAAATTTAAAAAAACTTTAAAGCATTTACATTTGTTTCTCAGTATCAATCCTAAGAACTTAACAGTGCATGTAACTTATCAATACAACATAAGACATGCACTTATAAATAGGCTATAGTTCAGACATGTATATAAACTATATTTTTATATGCATGTATATTCCTCTTCTTTCAGCTGCTCCCTTTGGGGGTCACCAAATTGAAATGTGATGCAGTTAACTATGAAAGGAAAACTCAGTAGACCTACATGCTTCTAGTAACTAAAGTTTCATGACAAAACACATAAGTGTAGGTTTAAGTACCATTGCGTTACAGAGGAATTCTAGAGTTTCTTTTCTGTTTTGGTCAGTCACTGCACGCATGACATGAGCAACACATAAATGAAGTAGGAACGTATAAAAGGAAGGAAGCTCAAAGCTCTTTTAATAGCATGCTGATTTGCACTGTGGCAAACCACCAAATACACAGAAACGCCAACTCACTTGCACAGAAGTAACAAGAACATAAAGAAAAATGTGTGACCATTGCTCAAAGTTCAGCCTATTCAATGGCTCGTTCAAACTTCTGATTCATGTTTGAGATTGTGTGCTACGCAGATTTTCCTTAACCTTGATGTCCTTAAATGAGCAAAACTATAGAAACCCTTGAAACCTCAGCTGACTGCTAAATATAATTTCACAGTGAATCACACACCCGTCTGTGTTTTAAGTTGGGGCTGGAAGGCTAACAGTAGGTTTAAATATATTTAGTGTCTACGTACATATTTAGGTTTCCATTGACTTTCCCACAAAAATTTGGTCTTACTAGCCACCTATTTGGGGAATAATAGTGCATTTTTGGTCTATAATCGTGTTTACTTTACTTACTATATATGTAATTTCAAATAAATAAGTATAAATAAGCATTTAAATAAATAAAAGTTTGTGTCTTAATAAATAAAATCCTTATAACAAGTGTGTTGGACAGATCCTTTGAAGTAAAGACAAAACAAACCAAGTAGAAACAGGAGGAACACATGGCAAAAAACCACAGGGACACGAGAGGACATTGCAGATTTGTAAGAAGAGATAACGAGCAAAAGCTGACAGTGGTGGACTCAGATAATATCAGTAGGTTACATTTTTCCAGGGAGTCCACTGACTCCAGTTGGAGAGCACCAGTGAGTCTCTGGAGCGAACCCTGAGCTTGCTGATTTTCTTTGGTATCAGAGTAGATGATGAATGTCCGGTCTAAAATCAGACAAGAGATAAGAGATCAAAATGCAGTGGCTATAATGACAGACATTTAGATCTCATAAGATTTTGTTTTAGTGTAAGATTGTGCATACTTGGCCATCATCTCTAAGCACATATTCAATTTGGTGCTCCAGACTGAAGAAGCTGTAAGGTGCTGACCAGGTGGATGGTGGAGCAATGGTCACATTCACGTCCTCGTTCACTAACTCACACTTGACAATCTGGGGACTGTCAGGTTGAACTAAGAAGAAGAAGAAACAGTAAATAATATCGTCCATGTGTGTATATAAAACAATAATTTCAACACAAACATATGTGTATATATATTTAACATGAATCCATTTGCCTTTAGATTCAGTTAATGCATTAACGTTACTGTTTCACTTAAAACTTTATCATGCATGGACTGCATACATAGACTTTCTTTTTCATCAGAAAATGTTTTCAAAAGGGAAAAGGTGCTTTGTAGTTGATAGTCTTCTACTGAATGCCATTGATGTAGCTCAGTTTTACTCAGCTTACCAATGTCTCTGAGATAAAATCTCTTCGATGTTCTGAAAACGGACAGATCGCGTATAGCCTCAGCAGTGAGTTCAAGCATGGTGCTTTCCTCTGCGTAGGGTGAGAGGTCGTGAGACATCTCAAACTGCAGTTCCCCCTCTGCGAGCCGCCGACTGCTACTAATCCACTGGCAGGACTCTGAACTTTTACTGCTAATAAAACAAGCAGTAAAAAAACAAAACAGAAAACAAAATATAACAAAAAAATCAAAAATACACACATCTCAGGTGATTCGTCTAGTTTGGGCATCTTAACTGTAATTTGTCTAGGTTATTATTTCTTTCTTTCTTTTTAAGTTTTAAAATTTACCAGTTATGACCCAGTCCAAGACGCACTGCTGTGTATCCATTGCCTGTCCAAGTGCAGTTGAAGTTACAGTCATAAGACTTTGCCCGACAGTTAATGAGAGAATCTGTAATGATAAACAATATCTTTAAATTCTAAAGTAATTTAAATGTTTGGGTGAAAAATGACAGCAAACATCACTACATTTTGTAAAATGATACTTCACAGAATGGTTAACTTAAAGCCCTAATCTCACCTACTAGAGAGAGAGAGAGAGAGAGAGAGAGAGAGTGTTTTACCCAAACTGTCAGGCAGTATAAAAGTGTCTTTATTAGTGCTATATGTTGACTGTGCATTAGCAATATAGGTTCCCCTAGTTGAAAAAGTCCCATCATTTAGAGCATGTGAATGGTAGGATGAATGAAAAATGAAAGAGAAACTCACCAATTGTGTCTTCTTCATCAGCCTTCAGCAGCAGATAGGTTGAGGATAGCATCTCTTCACCTCTCCAGCAACTGTAGTCACCCAAATTTGGTGTATCTATATCTGACACGGTCAGGTTCTGACCATTTAGCTCTACATTTTCTTCATCTTCCAGTGGATCGCCATTCAGCTTCCATGTGACGATGTCGTCAGGTTTTGAATTGCAGGTCAGTGTGTAATTTTCATATCTTTTTGCCACCGCAACTACACAAAGATAGAGAAGATAGACAGATAGATAGACAGAGAAGAAGTTAGTAGATGAACATTTTAAACCACAAATGAATATTAGGAAAATGTTTGGATCATAAAAAAAGACACACAGTTTTCTGGAAAGTGGTTGAGTTCGTGAGCTCCCGTGAGGCTGATCATTAGAAGCCCAAATGTCCACAGTGGAAAGGTCATCTGAGGAATTGTGTGACAGCAAAAAGCATTTATTGAAAAACAATTCATCACTTGCATTAAAATAAGTATCGTGTGATTTTTAGTGAAACAATATGTAAAGTGACTCATGGAACATTCAATTGGCTCAAAGTTAATTTAGTTGAGAAAATGCATTGAAAATAGGTAATTTGCTTCTTATTCTGTAATATAGATATGAAATTAAACTAACTAGAATTTAATTTATATATATGTATAGATAGATAGATTTATATCTGGAAAAGAACTCACCCTGAAGTGATGTCAAAAGCAAAAGTGCAGACGTTCTGTCACCGCGATCTTGATGATTGTATGGTCTAACTGCCCACAGAGCAGCAACTTTATATTGCGATGCATGATACACATCATCGACACCTCCACCTCCAATGTGACACTTTGGGAGAGAGAAACTGACCGATCTAGTAAGTGATAAGAGTATGCACATTTCCTCTATACTGCTTTGCATGTCAAATTTTTTTACACAGTGAAGCTGTGACTTTCGTACAGGGGACTAAAAGATAAGAAATGTGGGTGTTCAGTAGGGTGGGGGGTTGCCCTTAGCCTTTAAGGTGAAATACAACAGTATAATACAATGTTTGATAAGTGCTTATCTGAGAATGGATTTAAAAAATCATTTTTAAAAAACTATTGCAATCACAAAAACAGGACACACAACACATTTTATGTTCAATATTAATGCGACCAAACATTTTCTTGGTTGGCTCTTTATGTGCTAACACGCACACAGACACACTGGTTCCTGCTTCTCAACTTTCAGTTTTTATGTTGGTTTTTTTATATAACCAGGGCTGTAAATGTGGGGCAATAGCACTCCTTGGTATCAGTCTATGCAACCTGTGAATAGAACAAAGAAGCACTGATCTTTCAGTCATCAAAAGCTAATGTAATACTATAACATAAACAACATTTTTTTTAATTCAAAGTCTTTTGAGAACAGGCTCAACCCTATTGACATTAATAAATACAGCTGGTAGCAAAAAAATATATCAGTCACTTATGATTAAAAAAAAATAAAGCAGAATAAATGTGACATTTATGACTAGTAACCACCCATATCCGATCAGACAAACCTGGGCTAAAGGGTGCATTTTTTCTGTATTGCTCTGAATCACATGCTGACTTTGCTACTGATGTTAAGAAATCCATGATCCACAGTAAATGCCTGTTTTTATAGTGTTTCTCACAAAACAAGCCGCTAAAAAATGTTAGAGAGGTTACGAGAACAAGCTATTTTCACTATTTCCTCGCTCTTTGCAGTCAGAATGATTGCTCAGCTCATTGCAAAACATATTATGAGATTAATCCAACAAAATTGCAAAACATAAGTGGAACATTTCTTTTTATTAGCTGCTTATATGTACACTGTCTTTATTGTAATTCCAGACTGAAATACCAAAAAAATGATCTAACATTTCTTTGATCAGATAAGCAAGACAGACCAAAACTGTTCTTTAAGAGGTTTCCCCCCATGATATTATCATTGTCATGCTCCCAAAACCTCAAAAACATGCACACACATTACACCGGAAAGGAAAGACGGACACAAAACAGGACTTTCCCTCTCATTAGTCATGTAGACCAAATGTCAGCTATGACCTAACTAGACCTTTAACTAACACTTTGGTCATGTTTTTTATTCTCGCACATACTATGCACACATCAAATGCTCCCGTCATATCTTTAACTATGTGAAAGGTACTTCCACAAAACTGTAGACGGCTGTATTATTATTGGGTCTCAAAAATCTTTTCTGCCTTTCTACATGCTGGTTAAGGTTAACAGAACCTATGTCCAATAAATTCAGAGAAAATTGTTAGGCACTTTGAAAAGAAATCGTTTCAGGTTTCAGTTCCTCAAAAACCTAAAAAGCCGTATTATTCATTAATCATCTTTCATGCATAACTTCAAAGAGCTGCATAGTCACAGTTGCTCAAATTATTTCATACTTTTGTGTTTTTACAGTTTATCATACAATACTTGAACCTAGTTTCTACGACTGAACTTAAAGCTTATTTTGATCAGTTATTCATTTAATGTGTATATATTACATTTCAACTTCAGCTTAAGAAATTTACAACTAAAATGTTTACTTACTAGTAATTGGACTTTAAAGGTCAATCAAAGCTCATAAAATAAGGTAAAGTTTTAAAGTCCCAGTTAATTCAGTGTTACTTCCGCATGAACCCCAAAACTGAAAACATTTGTATCCACTCCACATTCAAAACTGTGCCAAGCTCTGATCCAGATAAGATTCTGACAAACAGAAAAAAAAACACTATGTCAAGTGTGTTGTCAACATATTAATAGTGATTAAAAAAAATTAAAGAACAGAAGTACACAACACTGAAGAGGAAAGAGATGTTTTTTTTTGCTGTAAATGAGTGGAATTCTCTAACTTTATAGACCACATGTTCTATTTACATTAGTGATGGATGCCTTTTATTCTGAATAGAAAAAAACAACAAAAAAACACTTAAACACACTGGGGAATCCAGAAGAGGGGCTTAATATGGTACTTTCCATATTAAGAGGAACAACACTGCCTGTTTATAGAAGCATATACAGGTATTTTTCTACCCTGAATGTGTTTGTTTTTAACCTTTAGGATTATCAAACAACTAGAAAGAGATAAATATCATTTCTGCCTACACATGCCTCCTAATAGGTTACACACTTAACATTAGACTTTGTGTTTGGCCGCAAGCATTTCAAATGTACTGTGGGGACAGCAAAAATACTTTTCTTTTGAAATTTGAAAAAAAACAGCCAAAGCATATGAGAAATGAGAAAAGTAATTTTTATTACATGATTCATTCCACCATAACATTTTTCCATGTGTGGACATCACAATGCAGAAGAGGCAGCGTGAGAAATAAAAAGGTTTGCACATTCCACTTAAATAATTTCACTCGTACTGCAGAACAAGTGACACGAAGGGCTTCGTAAAAGCTTCCACAAAAAGCTGATTTTACTTGTTTTATACCAACTGTAACACTTTGTGAACACAAAGCAAAAACAGATGAACAAAGCTGATGAACCTTCTGTGCCAAAGCACAGCGAGCCAGAAGGTTTTCCAAAATGTTTGCTGGTGGTTGTTAGTTTGCTTCATCCTTTGAAGCCTCATCAAAGTTTTCAACGAGATCTGAAAATGGAAAAGGGAGAATAGAGAGGGGTGTATAGCAGATCAAGACAAAAAAACAAAACCGTTGCCCAAGTAAGAATAAGCCCTTAGACTTAGAATTGGTGGCAGAAGCCTGCCTTACACTCATATCCACATATGTTACTAAACATTTTAAACCAAATAAGGGGACATATATCCCATGTGATCAAGTCCAGGATAGACAGACTTGAATGTGATGGTTATATTTTCTTACCTGGAACTTCATCATCTTCCTCTTCAGCAGCAACCATGGGAACTTTGTTGTCTCCTGGTGTTTAAGAATGCGGGGAAGGAGGAAGACAAAGATGTTGAGAGAAAGAATTCAAATCTACTGCAAACAAACAGGTCAAGAAAAGAGCAGTGTGGGCACCTGGTTTAGGCAGATTCTCTGCTAATCTCCGGAGGCTGGTGAGACTGTCAGCTCCCAGCTGGTTTAGGATTCCCGGGAGCATCTCTGTGATCTGTTTGTTCTCAGCGTGTCCTGTGATTGTAAAAGTGTTGGCAGCCAAGGAGGCCTGAACCTTTGGGTTATTAAAGTGGATCACTGTCCCGTGGTTTGTGAACATATTCACCTGAAGTGGTGGTGGGGTGGGGAGTGGGGGAAGAAAACAGTTTAAGGTAAGTGTAAAAGAAGACAATGCACAGTCCAAACACCCTTTCCCAACCATCTCTCGGGTCCTCATCAGCTGACAACTGGTTTCCACTCAGATGGCTTACACCACAGATTCTTTTATTTCCTTAAAAAAAAAAAGCTTATCTAAAATGTTGTTTTGTTCCTCAGAACCAATGAAGTTTAACATTTAAAAAGTACTTCAGTATCTTAACATTGCTTATTAATAAATTTCAGCACTATAAATCCATTAAATGTGAATGACTGCCTATGCTGTGCTGTACATTACAGAAAGAACCTGCTGTACCTCTTCAATGCCAGAGATATTGTTGACTCCCAGTTTCTTCAGGGAAAACTGCAGCTTCTTATCATCTGCTGTAGCCGTTCTGTGCACCACCTTCTTCTTTCTGCGAGCTGACCCCTAAAGAGCAGAAACGTTAGAGTCGATTTTAACTCACGACTCAAAGATTACTCCCAGTTTCTAGCATATGAAACCGACTCACCTTGCCGCCTATGCGGACCTGAGCCTGCAGTTTGGCAAGCTTTTCCTGGTTCATTATCGACTCCTTCATCTAGTGTTAGACACAACAGATATATATAATAAAAGGTAGGTTAGTCTGGCTGTAAACAGTTCTTTTTAGTGTTTCCAGAAATTACTGTAGAATCTTTGTATCTTAGAAAAGTTGCCAAGAAAAGCCACCTGGGATTCAGTGCCAAGTGCCTTACTCACGAATGTCAGTCATTTGGGGGAAAAGAAAAGAAAAATCTCCCTTGACACAATTACTCAGAACTAAATTTGGTTAACTACTCATTTTTCATTTAGAGGCTGAGCAAGATGTGGGACTCGCGAAAATATAAAACATGCAAGTTTGTATGAAGGATCTCTCTGGATACCCTTATGACTAACACAGAAGCAATTTCTAAAACTATACGCCATCAATCGATGACATAAAACATGAAAACGGTAATAACGAAGTGCCAACTTCAAACTTCCCCAACTCCCGACCTGAGCTATGTTGTCTCAAGAAATTAACGAGAATGCACAACTGTCCCGGCCAAAAATAGCTGCACACCGCAAGTCTCGGCTGAAGCCCTTCATGAATCAGAGGTGGTCAGCTGAAGTCAGTGCCCTGAAACGTCATAAACCCGCTTTCCCAATATGTTCTTACGATGCAAACTTCTGCTTTTTGATCAAACTCTGACGGCATAACACTTATTTAGTCTAACAATATTCACAAATTATGTCAAAGGAGCTACCGGCTAGTTAGCAATTCGAGCTAAACAACTAGCCCAGGCCTCTTAAACTGATGTTAGCATTCAGGTACAGCTGATGCCGTCATTGCGTTAAAACCCGTAATACAACTGTGGAGGGGATGTTCAAACGTCAGGAGTCAAACTTTATGAGTCTAAGACATCTAAAAGGGGTAGACGGTAGTGAACTAACCTGAGAGTGTGTAAACACGCGGGTCACACCGTTGATAAGGGACAGGAAAAAGGAGCGAAAGCCGGAAGTGACGCATTTAGATGCCGGATGGCAAAAAAGCTTACAAATATGTCCAGTGATTTAAAAACAGCGTTAATCCCAGTGTTATCGAATAAAAAATAGTTAAAAACTTAGAAAACAGCTACTTTTAATGTAGTTAAAAATATGGGATACTACTGACGATGATCAGATTTCATTAGCAGAAAAATACATATATTTACTTAATATCCAAATATTATCATTCTATTAGCTTTATTACCAATCACACATATTAACAAAAATACATATAAATATAAAGGCTTTCACTTTAAGTATTCATTCAGTGAACATTTTACGGTATTCCACAACGGAAGTAGTCACGCATGTAGTCATGGCGTCCTCCTGTTCACGAGAGACAACGTGATTACTCGATAACATGAGAAACTTTTTGTTTACTTAGACAGCCAATATCAGTATCATCCAATTTCAGCATATCATAAGAAAAAACTACGTTTGCACTTCTGGACTTTTTCACTTGAAAGGTGAGAACCGTCAGAGCTCAGTTTAAAGAAAATGCTAGCTGGCTAAAGTGCAGTGTGCTAGCTAAGTTGTGCCTTACTGAACACGTTGGGCCACTGTCCGAGTAATTAACTGTGTTTGATTTGAATGTAATAACTTTGTAAAACTTTCAGCTATTCGAAAAAAAAAACTGCATGTCTTCCATTGTTATGTACAACAAAGCGTTACAGTGAAGTAAAGTCGTTAGGTCGCCAGTTCCAATCTCGGGAAGGTCTCATATTCGAAGTAAAAGGTGGAGAGCACTCCAATACAGTCCGCGTTGAACAGAAAAAAGGTTTAATTTAAAACTGTTTAAATGTTGTTGAAAAATCACAGTGACACTGTCACATTCTGAATTCTGCTGTACTCCCAAACTGAAGCAAAATCATGTTAATGTTATCGAATCTGTTACAATCGAAATAGAATTTACCGTTTTAGACAAAAATGTACGTTTGGATATTGTTGGTCACAAAAGGAGTTCTTGTTTTTCTACCTGCAGTTTTTAAGAGTAAATATGTATCCCTGTTTTTATCCCTTATTTATCTTCACAGACGTAAAGTGATCAGCACAGAAATGGCTTCATTTAAACCCACAAAAATTCAAGTTTATCCAAAACTTGGAGAGAAAGTCACCCAAGACACACTCTACTGGAAAAACTACAAGGTAAGACTTTTCTCTCCTATGCGGCTTATTATCAACTAAAAATGTCCTTTATGGTATAATCACTATTTTGGTTTGTTTATTGTCCCCTAAAACTTGTTATTTTAAGACCATTCTATCTCAGTAATGCGTCATTGTCAATGTAATAGCTTAATAACAGAGTTACACTTTTCAGAAGACTAACTCTTCAGCATATTCAGACTTTGGAATTGGACTATGAATAAATAACAAAATATGTTGAAAGAAAATGACTAATTTTAATTACTTTGGCACTGTGCTGTAGTTGTTTGCACTTCGCCTCACAGTAATATGTCCAAAAACATGCTTAACTGGTGATTCTAAATTGACCATATTTTTTAATATTAACCTGATTGGTTGTCTCCATGTTAGCCCTGAAACAGATTAGTGATATCAGATAAGACAACGGAAAGAAAATGGATGGATGACATTTACTAATAATTGCTTTAAATCCTTTTCTCGTCTTACTTTGTTTCTCTTCCTACAGGCTCCAGTCCAGATAAAAGAATTTGGCGCAGTCACAAGCATAGACTTCTCCCCGGTGACTCCACATAATTTTGCTGTGACAGCATTCACAAGAGTATGTTAGTTTTTCTTGTATTAATGTAGAATTTTCCACTCAGTTTAATCTGGGTTCACTTTAACAATTCTGGCTTATACTTGCTTCTTAATGAGTAATAAACTTTTAAGTATGCAGGATGTGTTTAAGATGTCTTCTAATTCAAACACTCATTTTGTTACAGATCCACATTTATGGGCCATTTTCCCAGGAGCCTGTCAAGTCATTTACCCGTTTTAAGGATACAGCTTACTGTGGGAGGTTCAGGTCAGATGGTCAGCTCCTTGTGGCAGGATGTGAGGACTCTGTCGTGCGACTATTTGATGTTAGTGGCAAGGTGGCCCTCAGGCTGTTTAAAGGGCACACAAAGTAAGTTTTACGCAAGCCTCTGTCTGACTGTGACAAAGTGTTCTGTCATAGGATTTAAAGGAAGGGTTACAAAATAAGCTTAATTTCAACTTGCTGATGCACTTTGAGGTTACTACTATTCTTGGCACTCTAACTATCATCTAATTGGCTATGATGGCAGTTAGGAGGAAATGCCTGTGTATCACATTTTCTTTGCTCACTTTCAAATCCACATATAGCCTCTATAGCACTAATGTTGAAGGAACCAAAACAAATCATCACTATTTAAAGTTTGTGGTTTACAGCATGTTGCTGTGTGGTGTTTTTATCTTTAATAATAAAATGTGAGTGAATTGTTGAGGATTCTTACTTTCAGCAGCCTAATTTCTTTCCTTATGTCACTTTCACCGGTAGTTACAAAAGTAAAAATCAAAACATGTTACTAATGACTATTGCTGATGATTTATTTTATTGTTTATTCAAACATTTTTGACGATTTCAAACTTAATTTTAGTCTTATTGGTTATTACCTGTTCACCTGCAATACTTTTATGACCCACCAGGTGGATACTCTCCACATTAGAAATCAATGGTCTACCACTAAAACCATAATGCTGATGTCCTGTTAAAATGTCTGATTGGCTCTGATGAGCTGGCAGTGTCTTATGAGGTTGTTTTTTTTAGTAAAGGAGTAGTTGAATGATGATTTCTTGAGTGATCCATCGACTGAATTTGATGATGACATCAAGAATTCTGACAGCCTGTATTTCTGTCTTATAAAAGTGCAGTCTCAAACGTGAACTGATATTAATCATGTCATTTGTTTTTTATTTTTTTCCCAGGGCAGTACATTTAACAGACTTCACCTCAGATCGTTACCAGATCCTCACAGGGTCGGATGACTATACTTGTCGACTTTGGGACATTCCAAATGCCACTGAGCTCACCACCTACACAGAGCACGCAGATTATATTCGCTGTGGTGTCACAAGCAAACTCAACAGAGATCTCTTCATAACTGGTGAGATAGAAGCTCATTTTTAATTGTGTGTGGAAATATCGAGAGGAGGACAGGAAATTAACATTTTGCACTGTTGGCATCAATCACACTCATTTTATATTTCAATTTCGAGTGCAATTTTTACCAACAGTCATGTAATGAAAGAAAAACATCTCCTGCACCACATAATGGAGGATTCAAGCAACGAACAGTAATCTCATTAATGTAATGTTAAGACAGAAGTACACTAATTCATATTCAAAGTCAGTAACTGCAGAAAAACTACATAATCTCACTCCAAATGCTACCATCTATTGTTGAATCAAGTGACGCTGCAGATGGAAGTATGTTTACAAGGATGAAAAGGTTTGGCCTGATTTTGTGTGACTAACATTTGATGCTCTTTTTCTAGGATCATATGACCACACAGTGAAACTGTTTGATGCCAGAGTGGAAAAGAGTGTGATAACCATGGACCATGGCCAGCCAGTGGAGAGTGTCCTCCTCTATCCCTCTGAGGGACTTCTTGTGTCTGCAGGTAGTCACCAGTATAATTCATATAATTCAAACAATGACTGTCTGCTGAGCTAATTTTAAGCTTCACACCTTTTTTACTTCCTGGAATTAGTTGGCATACGTTTAGTCATCTGCAGTTTAAAATAATCCTTGTTTATCTTGCACTGGGCCTAGGTGCTGCCCCTAGTAATAATCTATTGTCTGGAACTAGACATGGCTACGAATAGCCTACCTTTAAGCCAGTACTCTTCTTAGTAGATGGATGGAGCTGCTGTGCTCACAACCCTTTTATGAAATGACAATTTGAAGGATGACCGACACAAGTAGGAGAAAACTGTCTAAAACTGACCACTTAAACCCGGCTAAAACCTGGGTCTGTTTGCCTATACGGATTACCTGTACATATGCTGACTTCATTATTTGAAACTTTGGCCATGTTTAATATGAGCATCCACCATCCTAACACTACATATATTGTAGAAAATAAGGAAAAGCATCATAGACCGTGATTTAATGATTTCATTTTTATGTGCCAGTTCTAAGGCTGAATAAATGGGAAAGTCGTGCCAGGAATGGTATCTGGTGTAAAATCTATGCCAAATTATCCAGCTGCTATGGCAACTACTTGGAATAACTAACTTGTGTTAAATATTTATTTAGAACTTAATTTTCTTGGACTACAACATAGGGCAACAACAGCAGTCCATTTCATGCTTCACTGTGGCTGCAGTTCAGACAAACGTTACAATATTTTTATTTTATTACGTGCCCTCATCCACAAACCCTACATTATATTTAATCATGGTTAACCACAGCATTAAAAAACCTTCAATCCCTTTTTTTTCAGGAGGGCGCCATGTGAAGGTTTGGGATCTGCTAAAAGGAGGCCAGCCTCTGGTGTCACTGAAGAACCATCACAAAACTGTCACAAGTTTGGCTCTCAGCAGCAACGGACAGAGACTGCTGTCAGCTTCTCTTGACAGGTAAATGTCAAACGCATGCACGTCTGTCATAACAAAGAAAGAGGAAATGTTCTAACTGGTGGAATCAAACGTCACAATGCTGAATATTTAGTTAATAGTACATGTGTAAATCATGTGCTTGGTTTTGTTCTGTGTACCTAGGGCGTTCATGAAAGGAAAGTTGATTTAATGCATATCCCGTGTTTGTCTTTCAGGCACGTGAAGGTGTACAACACAACAAACTACAAAGTGGTCCACAACTTTGACTATGCTGCTTCTATCCTCAGTCTGGGTTTGGCTGTAAGTCATGCACTTGAGCCTTTGTTAGTTGCTAAAATATATATTTTATTTACTATTTCAACCTTTCTGTTGATGAAGTGCATTCACTGAATACACCACCAAAGTGAGCTTAGATGGGCGAGATCAACTATAAGAATTCATTCTGTTTTTTTAATAGATAAAAGTAAAACTCTGAATATCTTTTTCTTTTTAGCCGGATGATGCGTCCATTGTTGTGGGTATGACCAACAGTATTCTGAGTATCAAACACAGGAAAAACCAAGAAGATTCAAAGGAAATAGCTGGCCAACAGAGGCGCCGTCCATCGTATCGTGTCTTTGTGAAAGGGAAAAATTATGTCCCTAAACAGGCAAGTTCACGATTAGTAACACGTAGAAGGTGTGAAAATCATTCTCAGATGTAATGCAAAGTGTTAAGTGTTAACACAAAATCAGATTGACTCATGAGACTGTTTGATTTCTCACCCTTGATTCATTCAATTCTTGGTTCTTCTCTAGGATGATTATCTTGTCAGTAAGCCTGTCAAAGAACATTTGGCCAAATATGACAAGCAACTTCGAAGGTTTAACGTATCCAAGGCTTTGGATACAGCTCTGGGGGTATGCAATTTATTGATTTATAGTGTTATCGTTATATCATTGCTGAGGTGCCTTTTAGTCTCCGTGTTGTTCATTTTACAGTGGGCAGTACACAACAGTATGTGCAATTATTTTGGAAAAATAAAAGTTTAAAGTATTATTGTGTTTAATGTTCAAAGGTATTGTTTTTTTTGTTTATAGACATATATTAGATTCAGAAAGCCTGAGATCACCGTGGCTGTTATAAAGGAGCTGGATAGAAGAGGAACACTGATGAATGCACTGGCAGGAAGGGATGAACGAGGGCTCTCTCAGTTACTCAACTTCATCATTGGGTGAGATGCCAGAGAAAACTGAGCCATAATGTTAGCATTATGACCCCTCACAAACGAAGTGAATAACAGCCTCAAGGTCTAAAAAAAATTACACTAATTATTTGATCAGTCACTTTTTGGACCACAGACACTTTTGTGTAGTTCCTCTAATTCTTGAAAGACGTCTCTCCAATTTTGTGTGTCTGCACTGCAGGAATTAAAGTGAACTTAGGGAGTTTTTTATTTTTATTTTAAGTACCCGTTTCAGGGTAAAGAACCTTTGGCACAAAAAAATCCCCTTTGACTGATGTAAGTGTGATTTACGAATTTGTAGGTCAACACTTGGTTCTAAAATACGCACTATTACTTTACATCTTTTGTCTAGTGTAGAATTTACAAATGGCTGTCTGAATTCTGAAAATGCTTCACAGAAAGTACCATTGCTCCCAGCGTTTTTTGTTCTTTTTCTGTTTCTATTATGGATAGTACCCCATATAAAACATGGGACACAACCACACGGTAATTACCACATAACAACAGTGCAACAACAGTGGCTGCATATTTAGGTTCTGTCGTAGGGGAATCTACAAAGATTCCCCTTGGAAGTAGAAATCAGGTCTTAGCTTGCTCTATGTCTGTGCCTCAGCAGGTTAGAGCTGTTTTGGTGGCACAAAAAGTACCAAAAGAGAAGTCATAATGTTTTGGCTCATTGATTTGAATGCTTTGAGTTTTATAGTTTGCAGCTGTACAACAGATCATGCAGAAAAATGTTTCCCACATTCATTCTTTTTTTTGTGTTTCATCCAGGAACTTGGTTGATGCCAGATTTACTCCTGTCCTCGTAACAGCAGCCGAGATGATCCTGGACATCTATCAGTCAGTCATTGGCCAGTCACCCGTGGTGGACCGACAGCTGCTGCGGTTGCAGGACCTTGTGAAGAGAGAGATCGAATTCCAGAAGGACCTTTTGGAGGTGTTGGGAATGTTGGACACAATGTTTGCTTCCTCCCTCCCAAGAAAGGAGGTGCCATGCTCTGGCATTGGCAGGTCGAATGGTCTGACTCAGGGAGAACCAAGCACCTCAAAACCACAGCTGCAGGTCACCTGAGACTTATAAGCTACTTTAGACTGGGTTTAAGTACCTTTAAAACATTTCTTAATGGACCATCAGACGCAAAGTTCCTGTCTAGGACATTTCGAAAAAGAAAGGTGCAAGATTTAAGAGACTGACGAAACCACAGTCTCACTCTGGTGATTTAATTCAGTGTGACTAGCACAATAAAGATCAGAGAGACCATACATTTACTGTATGAAGAATATCTGAATATGTGGATGTAAAGCAAAGCATTTCTTGTATTAGAAAGCTTATAATTGCAAGTTGAATTGTAAATGCGAGTCTGTATGCATGGTAGTGGCTGAGTTCACTGTGAGTGTGTATTTTTATAATGTCTGACATTGGTAAATGTTTCATGAGCAAATAAAAAAATAAGTCGTTTGTCATTTCCACACTGACTGATTATAATTGTTTAATTGCTTTGAACAATTTCCATTGTTAAAATGAATGTTTTTGTTTATGTAGCCTGGCACAGTTTTATCGCCCTCCATTGGGGGGCGCTGTAACCTCAAAGAAACTGAACTTTCACTCGTAAAGGAGGAATTTGCATGTAAGCAGACGGAAGACCGAAGGCTTAAACAGAGACAGGAGAGGATGCTGTGTCAGTGGAGGCTGAGGCTCAGTCTGCAAGCGCATCAGCACCGACTGTCGACCCCTTCCCAACTTGTAGCCTAAATACGGACAGTTGAATTAGCAGTTAGCAAAAGGAGGATGAATCCGAATTAGAGGGATTTTTCTCCCCCACATATAAGCGTGCTGCCAAGGTTCTGTCGGAGTTTGAGCCCCTGTGCAGGTGGGTGCGTCAATATTTTACTTGAGGAATTAGTTCAATGTATGTTTTGCATGCAGTCTTACTGACAGTTTGCTAACTCGTTAAGACTCCCAAAACAGCGTAATTTAAAAAGCTTTTAACAATAAGTAAAATGACTTTGAGCCATCAAGAAAAAATACAATTGCACCTTAAGATAGTTGGAAGATATTTTATGAGAAATAGCCACTGACGTCCCAACTGGGATGAGCACTTCTGCTGTGTCATATAGCTAGCATATTTACAAAATAGCGCAAAGTCCCCCTACCCCCTTTAAATTGTTTTTCCTTTGACACTCTGATATTTAGTTAATATTATTTAAAATATATATACCATTTTAAATGTAAATGCAATACAGTAATTAAAAAAAAGGAATTTTTTTCTTTAAAAATAGTTGTTTTAAAGGGATTGTGTCCAGTTTAGGAAGTGACCACTGATACAGAACCGATCTGAACCCTGCAGGCTGAAATCCAATCGATTTCCTACTAAACACGCAGGC
>NW_024582415.1:776299-836403 GCF_018398535.1 Haplochromis burtoni
TTCAACTTCTCAGTGTTAGTTAAACTGAAGCCAAAGGTGAGACAAACAAGGCTGTAATGGTGTGGCTTCAGGAGGGAGGACGAGCAGGTTACAGAGAGCAGGTAGGTGACTGACATGTAAGATCTCAGTCACACTGCAGTAGAGATTTGGCAGTTCCTCTCTCCTGTCCCCAGATGTTAAGGAAAATGTGCATTTCTCAGCTGATGAGTGGATGCTGGAGGTTGCTGGGTAAAATCAGCCACACTGTGGTTCCTGCAAAAAAAACCTCCATGTGGTTGCTTTGCCCATGGTTTGCATGGAAGATGCCGACTTGTCTGCAAACACTTTCTAACTGAGCACCATGTGGTAAAATAAATGGACAGTGGTTGCCTTCAAAGTGCAGTGCATTTGTTCTCATAAACTGGTCAAATAATGATACTGTTAACTGACTCAGACAGGGCTGCACGGGAGGGGCCGCTCTTTGCACCAGTGAGCCACACTAAAGCCACTAATAAACAGGCTCTCTCAGGGTGTGGGGCAACCCACAGCTCTGTGGTCTCCGTTCTATAATGCTCCATACCAGAGACAAAAAGGTAAACACAACAAACCGTTCAGTGATGAACCACACAGCCTCCATGCTTGTCCTGGGTGTCTCCCACACACACACACACACACACACACACACACACACACACACACACAGCAGATTTGGGAACATTTGGCGTTTCGGTGCTTCAACACACCAAGGCAGAATAGTATCATCATTAAAATCATTATTCTTGGGATCAAAAGATTATCCTGTCTCATCACAGGACCCCTGACTCAGCACGGCACATAAAAGGTTTGGTAATCTCTTCAGGATCAGAGGAAAAAGCAGAATAACCAAAATAACAAAAGAGGTAATGGGTAGTCACATGGCCACTCCAAGTGTGCAGTGTGTTTTCTCTTTTTCATTTTAGTCTCTCAGTTATCTTTTTGTTTTATGTTTGTCTTCCCTGCAGATGGAACTGAGCAGAAGGAAAGTGCCTCTGTATGTAAGTATGCGCCCCAGTTTGCAGCCTAGATCAGCTTCTTAAATTAATCTCAACAGTTAGTTTTCCCTCTGGAAAATCTCTAAAAATTGAGTTTGGAATTCAGTGAGAGATCAGCATCCTTGTTTATAAAATGAAAGTCACTGACAGATTGTGCTGTGTCTGAAAGGGTGTGACTGATATGTCTTCCTATGTCTGTTCATCATGTTAGCTGTAGTTTCTCTGTACGATTTATTTAAATGTGAACCCAGTGACCCTTTCACTGTGTTGTTGGAAATGGTGTTTTCAGACATATGAATAAATCATTTCTGTGTTGTTGTTTTTTTGTTTGTTTGTTTGTTTTGCTGTTGAACGCTAATTCAAAGTAACTCAGGGAAAAAAATAAACATATCTATCAGCACATAGGTGACAATAAGATCCTGGCATTTGTGTAGCTACCTACCAAATTGGTAACTCCGTGATTCATTCGCAGTGATGTTTTTTATTTGTATTTTACTTGATGAAAGAGAAATTGTAATTGCTGTGTATTTGATATGTGGCGTTTTTGATCATGGTAACCCTTTGAACCCCTGCTGCCTGTGATTAAGCTGTACACAAACAGGGCATGACTTTGGTCAAATATTATTTTTATTGGTTTGGTGACCAAACAGTGCAAGCAAAATCATGCTCCTTTCGAGATCAAAGGCAGATGTTTTGCTCACGTTTAGTTCAGTAATCTATAACTAATGTCATGCCCCTGATAGTTATTACAATTTTTAAAACTCAAAAGCATGTGTCTGAAAGTGTGTGTCTGTTACTATTGTGATCATTGTCCTGTTGCATGACCCAGTTTCAGCCAATCTTTAACTGTTGGGACAGTTTGACTCTAGAATACTTTGGCATACAGATGCTCCACTCAATGACTCCAATGTGCCCAGGTCCTTTGGCTGTTTGTGCTGATATGCTGTGCTTGTTTTTTGCCAAATGGGGCACTGTGCATTATGACCATCTCCACTTTGGTCTCCTCTGTCCAAAAGACATTGTTCCAGAAGTCTGTTGATTTGTTCAGGTGCAACTTTGCAGACTTTATAGGATAATTTGATCACATACAGAAAAATGCTTTGTTGTATTAGTGCAGATCACCTAGCAACACAACAATGCATTTGACCAAGTGTATGACACTGGATTTCTGCATTTTCTGGATAATATTTTTGAAACATAACATTAACCTAAGTATTATAACAAACCAAGCACACCCCTTCGCGAAAACAGAACAACTTGAGTAACAGTAAATGGAGCAGAATCACTGAACTGGTCGAGTCAAACTTGGAGGCAGCCCACCCAGCAACTGACAGGACCTATAGGATGTGCTGCCAACATCCCTGTCAGGCACCACAAGACAAGCACAGAGCTCTCATGCTCATACCTCAGCAAGTCAGAGCTGTTTTGGCAGCATCACTTGGATCTAAACAGTATGAGACAAGTGGTTTTGATATTGTAGCTGATTGGTGTATGTGCTCACATCCACATAATAATATGCTATCCTTCAAGGTGCAAGACAAAGTAAAAAGTAGCATATGGCCACACTGGCACACTTCATATCATTGAAAGCACCAGAAATAGTTTTGTTTGAAAGTCTGCTCCAATCCATTCTTCTTCTGCCTCTGGCATTATCAACAGATATTTCCAGTATTTCATTTAGTGACCACATTACCATTAGTGGTCACGGTCTGGTCAATCATACAGATGTAGAGAGTCTTAATGAGGGTCCAGGAGAAGCCTGGTTGACGTTTGAGGATTTGTGGTCAAATAGAAATCTTCCAGACATGAAGAAATAAATAAGTGAACGCAAAGGTTAGATTAGGTGAGACAATGAGAAATGGAGGCAGGATTACTCAAAGTGTCCTTATTTTAGTCAATAAGAGGAGTGAAAGCAAAAAGCCTCTGGTTTTATTAACCATGAGAAATCAGGTCAGCTGTTGAGGCCAAAAGAAAGACTACTGAAAATACACTCCTAAGCCATCTACACTAATCTGTAATGTATATTGCATTTCACGGTAAACCTTACCTTTAGGACCTACATTTTGGCTGCAGCTTTTTTTTGCCTCAGGCCTGTTCCTCTACTCCCGCCTCAGTCAGTCTTTTGATAGGTTTCCAAGAATAACCCACACAATATGTCTTGTGGCCTCAATACACTGGTCTATTGAGGCCACTGTAGGTGGACAAATTGATATCGTCTACAATAGATTTCTTCCCCTGTGACTGTTGGATGGTGGTGAAAAAGCAGCAGCTCTGTTAAAAGACAACTAGCCTGGGAAGCTTTTATTTTGTAGCTAGTGAAGCTAGTTCATGTTCAGCCTTTATACTTGAAATCTTTTGGTTGCATTAGTTATAACCACGTATTCAAAGTGGAAGCATCACATGAAGCCAACAGCATGGACCCAGAAATGTGCAAAGATGCAGAAATCTGTTGAAAAACTTTGGAGACTGCAAAAAGTAGCAACTAGCCAAAGAACATAGTGGATGTATTTATATATACTTGTGAGTAAAGAGTGAGTGCTAGACTTTCTCAAGTGGTTACTAAGAAGACTGATTAAATGCTAGTGTTGTTTATATTTACTGAAAGTGTGAATAAGCAGCTGTTTTCTCACAATTGCCATATGAACAGCTTGCCACTTTTTGGCTGACAAGTTAAAAAAATGAATAGCTTGTGCTTTCAATATAACATAAATATTATTTCAATATATAAAACCTCAAGGTCTCAGCAAATCAGATTTCTGGGATCCTTAAAGGCTTGTATTGTTTTAATATAATTAACAGAACAGTTATAGGATGTCTTATTTTTAGATGTGTACTAGTCGATTTATTTATTTATTATTATTATTATTATTATTATTTGTGTGACTGTTCAAACCTTTTTTTCATTCTTTCTTTTGCCTTAAATGAGAAATCTAAAGTCTTGTAGCCTGTCTGGATCAGGACGGGTCTTTGAGGAGGCGCTAAGGCATTCCTGTTTTTATTGAGGAGGGATGGTTTATTGTACCCTCGAGAGGAATGCTATCAGGGGATTTGGTGTACTTTACAGAAATCTAGAACATCAGAATCAGAATAAAGTCTTGCTCTAAAATGAGCCTGTATACTTAACAATAGATGTGTTTTTTTGATCGGTAGCGTCTTTCTTCTTTGTTTTTCCTCTCGACCTCTTCCACCTTCATTTATCCCAGGGCGAAGCAAAGGTATTTGCATTGCTGGATGGTTTTGACTCTGCGCCAGAAGATGCAGAGGTTTACATTGTTTTGGAAGGATCCACACTGATCCATGTCACCAGGGCTCACAGTGATGTCATGCTCTGCTTTATTGTGCCCGGTATGTTTATGACTTTCTGATGTAAATTACACAGGGATTTAAGACTGTGTAAAAGTCTTAAATCACCCTCTATTTCTTTGTATTTTCCTAGGAAAATTACATACAGCGAACATACATGGAAATATAGTTTCCTCACTGTTTCAGTACCTTCGGATGGTTTCTTAGATCAACTGAATAACAAGATGCTTCTCTCGGATCCTGTGTCACAGCTTTGCTCAATTTTTTTTCTTCCTATTTCTTAACATGGTTTTCAGATAGTGTTCCTCCATTTTAATGTTTTTTGTTTTTTTTAGGCCTTCCACTTCTTTTGTCCTTGACTTATTTGGATATCCTGAAGCTATTGCTTAAAGAAAACTCATAAAAATTACATGAAAGTTTGGCTCTTTGGAAGCAAAATGTAAAGAAATGACGGGTGCTTTAGGATTTTTGCACAATATTTTATGTTCTCATGTCTAATGCCGTATTTTGGTATTTTACAAAGCCATCGTCAAACATTAGTATATTCTAGCAATCCCATGTTTTTCCACTTTTTCACTCCCGATTATATATCAGAATACCTATGTATTTGAATTTGGCTTAGACATAAACATGTCCCTACAGTGGCTTGAGGTCTGACAGGGTGCAGAATCTTAGCAGCTTCCACATAGGAGTGAAACAGCTCCATGAACAATATGTCATTATTACTGAGCCTCTGTGTAGGTTGACTCAAACAACAGGCAGTCCTGCAGGCTTTGCACTCTCAAACATACTAACTCAATGCAGAAATGCAGAAAACAAAAAGTGCCTTTGTTAGCATCCAAAAAGAAAAGCTGATACTCAAACATATCCAAGGGCTTGGAGGCATTCTTAAAGCCCTGTAACCATAGTGTGTTTTTGTAGTGTTGACTCATTTCTCACAAACCATAAATCCTTTTGATAGATTTCCTTTCACCCTTTTGGGCTTCTATTTCTGTTTATTAAACATAGTTTGAACAAAAAAATCTGTAACTTTTGGAGTTTTTTGTTCCACCATATAAAAAGATATTGTTTATTTAACTGATGTTAAATATAACTTTTGTTGTGCTTGCTTAGGCCATAATCTGGCAGAGATGGTTTCTGTCCAGGCATACCTGTGCTCTGAAACTATACCTCTCACCTGGGTAGGCGAGGCTTCATTAGAGTATGTTCATGATGATGCTCAGGTAAGACAAGCCAAAAAAAGTGTGCTTGTGGTAAAAATTACATGTTAATACAGTTTTTTCTTGTGCACATGCTTTTTAGTTCATATATAATTGATAAGAATTCTACTGACATTTTTGTATTGGAATGGGAAAAGCTCCAATACAAAGGCAGCAGTGAAAATAATGTTTTGTAGAGCTCTTCAGTTACACCTGATTGTATCTTATTCATAACTGGCACCCTTACAGGACCTCGCAGAGCACCTGGTAATCCATGGACATTGTCTGAACTCCACGGATCACAACGAGCTGAGCAGCCTCTTCAACCTGGGCCAGCAGAGCTCCCATTGGGCTATGGATCACCGAGTGGCCCTGGCTATGGCTAACCTCGATATCCCCCCAAACTGGAATGTACTCGGGAGCCACAGTGGAGACGGTGAGAGCTGCACTGTCTTATCTTGCAGAACAGGGATTCCTACACAGTTATGCTTATCAAAGACACATAAAATGCAGTTTTTATTTCATGAAAAAATGTATTTAAAAATACAAAAAATTGAAAATTCTTAAAATGGTACACTCTGTTTATCCAAACAAAGTTGTAGCTTGGAAAATGGCATGTTAGAGGGAGGGGTTTTAATTAAAGAGTGGATTTACAGACAAGGATAATATATTTAATTATGTACACGTTTATTCATACAAAAAACAAAAAAGAGGACAGCTATAGATTAGAAATGTAGCTGACAGCCTTTGTCATAATGCATCACTCAGCACTGTCCTGGTAACTATACCAGGAGGTTGAACTCTTCAACTCTGCAACCCCTCTGCCCACTTTCTCCCCAGCCATTATTCCCATTTTCCATGCTCACCAGGCTGAAATCGGAAGTGAACATGGTCCAACGTGTTCCTCTGTTAAATTCATCAAAGCCAATTAAGCAGCATGTAATGTGGTTAATAGAGCCTTTCCATCTGGAAGTAGCCCTAGGCAGAGCTCAATAAATCTGAGCGAGCATGTGTTTGTGTGTTTGCGTGTGGCCTGTGTGTGTGCTGACCACCAAGTTTACTAGATGCCACCATCTGTTTGTATGATCTGAGTGTTTGTGTAGGGCCACCTACATAAATAACAAACTAGATTTAGCTGTAATATAGTTATGGCAGTCTGTTTCATTGCAACGTCTCTCTCTAAATGTCTGCAGTTAATTTGATAACACTGCTTATGACATCATTCTATTGCCGATGCTTAATACAGCTCAATGATCAATCCCCGAATCTCCTAAGTACTCACTGTTTGCATGCAGTGCTTTCAATAAAAATTTAAAAGCACTGGAACATCTTAACAAATCCTTGTTACTGTCACAAAGACAAAAGATGACACTGGAGGTAATCCTGTTCTTCCTGAGAACATTTCTTAAACTGAGCATACTAGAAAAATTGTAGCGTTGTATTAACGTGCATTTCAATGCTCCGGACCTGCAAAATGCCAAAACGTCTGTTGTTGTTCACAGTTGCTGATGATCAGTTAATGAAGTGCATTTTATCAGTCACACCTGACTGTTACACACTCTCTTAGTTCTTATGGAAGCAACAAGTCTGGCCTTAGTCTTTCACAGGACTGCATGGAAAGCTGTTTGTTCTTCACATGGCTGTATTCATTATATTAAAAATAGAAGCTGCACAGTAGGAAGTCAGTACAGTCAGTAGTAGTCAGTGCAGCTTTCATGACATTTGCATTTTTATTTTTTCAGTATGTCTTCTGTCCACCCTACTTTTCAAATATGCACTAAATCCTGGCATGGATGCCAGTGTTGCACATTTGTTGGAGAGAGATTCTGTCATTCTTTTTCAGCTGTTCTTTCTTAGGTTGTTTTGTTCTGTCTTTCTCTTCACATGTTATTATTGGATTTAGGTGGCGACACACTTGACCAAGTCTTCAAAATCTTTACTGATTCAGTCATTGAACTTTGGATTTTTGTCAGAGGATAAAGCCTAGTACTCCTCTCCTGACAGGTTTCTGGAGATTAGGAATCATTTTTTCAGGAAGCATTCTGGTTAATTTTCAGACATTAATGGCTCCATCTATAAGTCATCTCCTGACATCTTTTGCACTCACCACACTGTCACCTCTGTGCCTCATTATTTCAACTTTTCAATTCAAGTCAGTTTTATTTATATATTGTATTTATAGCACCAATTCATAACAACAGTCAGCTCATGGTTCTTCTGTGTGTATTTACTCTGGTAGTCCTGGCCAAGTTCATGCTGCACCCAGTCAGAGCTGTAAAAATGTATCTCACCCAGTATTCGTCAGGCACCTTTTCATGTTCATTAGCAAAGTTTAATCTTGCAGCAATGTGCTGAACAGCAAGCCAGGACATTTTTTTTCTTGGACTCTCTCCACAGAGGTTGTTATGCAATGTTCTTCATACTGAATGAGCTGTCACAAAAACTCAAGATTTCAATTGGTAAGCCTTATGCTAAGTACGAAGCGCTTCCTGTCTGTTTTATGAAGCTAGATTCTTCACATCATGCACCGTCTTTGGCATTATTTCAGGAGGAAGCTCACAGCAGCCTAATTAGTTGTACTGTGACTCATTCTCATTACTTCTACAAGTATATAACAACTGATATTTTTAGTTATTGTTTTTACTATTTCTTCTTTTAAAAGTATAAAATCTTGAAATAATTATTTTTTGTTTTACTTTCGCTGGTAATTTATTTCATTGTGAACCCATGTAAATCCATGATGCACTTAAGCATCGTGATAGAAACATCAAAGTATAAAAGGAAGAGGAAAAACTAAACATGGGACCATTCTGATTCTTTTATAAAAACCTTTTCTTTACTTAGTATAACTGGAAGTCACAGGTGTATTCTCTTTATTTCTACTTTTGGGACTGAAGTTTCAGTTTAGTTTCTCTAAAGTATGTTTTATCCTCTGTAAAGGGAAATACACTAGTTGTCAGCTTAGAAATATTGTGATTCTGAAAAGGTGATACAGTCCTGAATTATTTGAAGTTTAAGTGCTCTTGCACAGAGCTTGACTCATTTCTCATCATCCTGCGGGTATTTCTTAATCTTTACACAGCTACCCATTACAGTAAAAAGGACAAACTGTATGGTATCACAATGTAAAAAAAAAAAAAAAACTACCATTTTTATGATGAGATGACAATTTTAAGTGATACCAAGTGTTGCTTCTGTTATATTTGTATATTTTTCCTGCAATTTATTCTTTTCAGACAGCATTTGTAATTTATATTGGAGTTAACTAACGTACTTTAATGTAAACTTATTCTCTCTTTTAAGGAATAGTAATAAGATAAAAAAAAAACTTGTTAGAGAGTAAAATGTTTTTCGGCTGGAGCAGTTTTATCTGGTACAGATAGAAATCTTGTCGGACTGCATTAAATGGCAGACACAAATCTAAGAAGTCGTCACATTTGTAGACTGTCTGTTGTCACGATCTTGTTAAAAGGCTTCTGTTGCCTTAAAATAGGTCAGTGGACCAGAGGGATCCAGTGCTGTGTAAGAATAGAAATCAGTTAGTGACAGTTCAGATAGTTATCCTAATTAGACGGTTATCCAGATTTCTGACATGCTAGTTTCCTCCTGGTTAAGCAGTTGTCTTGGATCCCGCTGCATTCTTTCATGTCTTCAGAGATGTCATTTTTTAAAATTGTAATATATTTTTCTCCCTATTCTCCAGAGCACTGTCCCAGAGAGTCTCCCCTCCACCTAGCTGTTCGATGGGGTATGTGTCGACTTGCAGAGCTGTTGCTTTGCCAGCCTGGGGGTTTGATGGCTGTCAATCTGCCAAACGAAAATGGAGTCACGCCGCTGCAGCTGGCACAGACAGCAGGCAACACTGAACTGTTGGAGCTGCTCTCCAAGTAAGATTATAAACTTTAACGAGGTGCTTCCAGGAGAGACTCTGACAAATGAATGACTGTTTTGATAAAACATTGTGTATTCAGTGTAGAAGTTTCCTGTGCTCCTGTCAGGGCTCTGTGTGCAGGCGGATGGAGAGGAGGATCCAAATGCGAGACTCTGAGACTGAATTGAAACTGAGAACCTTAGCTTTATTGCTGGTGATAAACGACACTGAGAACTGAACACACAGGCATAATTCTGAGGGTACGACGCGACACAGAGCATGGGAAAACACAGGGCTTATATACACAGGGTAGTAATGAGGGAATGGGCAACAGGAGGGAGACACAGCTGGGAGAGATCAGGGCTAACGAGACAGGGGGGAACAAAGCTGCACACACTAACCTAAGACAACGACTTTCACAATAAAACAGGAAACATGAACTACTAAAAGACACGGACAGAAAATAATACATGAAACCACAATTCCTAAAACATGGATAAACAGAAACATGAAACTCTAATAATAAACATCATCATCATCACAACAAGAGAATGAGAAAACAATCCAAAACACCAAGATAACTGAAACACAAAGTACCAGAGAAACATAAAGAATAATCCATGATGCCAAAGTAAACCAAAACATAATAAACTCAATTGCTGGGTCCAACTGGACCCAGAACCATGACAAGCAGTAGCACAACACTATAGGCAAAACTTCCTTCATGGTGAACAAGACCCAGTTATGTTTCAAATCCATTTCTAAATTTCCAAAATACTGTGATTATATTGAAGTGATGAAGTGCATTTTGTTATCATATGTCACCTGTTTGTCCATCCATCCATCCATCTTCATCCGCTTTGTCCGGGGCCGGGTCGCTGGGGGCAGCAGCCTAAGCAAAGAGGCCCAGACCTCCCTCTCCCCAGCCACCTCCTCCAGCTTATCCGGGGGAATACCAAGGCGTTCCCAGGCCAGCCGAGAGATATAATCTCTCCAGCGTGTCCTGGGTCTGCCCCGGGGCCTCCTCCCGGTGGGACATGCCTGGAACACCTCACCCAGGAGGCGCCCAGGGGGCATCCTTGTCAGATGCCCGAACCACCTCAGCTGGCTCCTTTCGATGTGGAGCAGCAGCTGCTCTACTCTGAGCCCCTCCCGGATGGCCGAACTTCTCACCCTATCTCTAAGGGAGAGGCCAGCCACCCTTCGGAGGAAGCTCATTTCTGCCGCTTGTATCCGCGATCTCGTTCTTTCGGTCACTACCCACAGCTCGTGGCCATAGGTGAGGGTAGGGACGTAGATCGACCGGTAAATTGAGAGCTTCGCTTTTACACTCAGCTCCCTCTTCACCACGACGGACCGGTGCAGCGTCCGCATTACTGCAGCTGCAGCCCCAATCCGTCTGTCGATCTCCGGCTCCCTTCTCCCATCACTCGCGAACAAGACCCCGAGATACTTGAACTCCTCCACTTGGGGCAGGAACTCATCCCCGACCCGGAGTGGGCACTCCACCCTTTTCCGGCTGAGAACCATGGCCTCGATTTGGAGGTGCTGATCCTCATTCCCGCTGCTTCACACTCGGCTGCGAACCGTTCCAGTGCGAGCTGGAGGCCCTCACCCGATGAAGCCAACAGAACCACATCATCTGCAAAAATCAGAGATGAGATTCTGAGGCCACCAAAGCGAAAGCCCTCCGCCACTTGGCTGCACCTGTTTGTGTTACCTGAAAACTCCACCTCTAACTGGATCCACACCCTTACAGGTTAATTTATTTTGCCTACAAGACCAGATCATATGCACTTAATGACAGTAAATGTGATATGCAATATGTTAAAGAAGTTTGGGAAAATAGTAAAAACAGTATTCGAAATATCAACCCTAATGCCTAATATTTTTTTCTGTTGTTTTGCAGCCCACCCAATCCACTAGCTACACCTCCCGCTGGTCTTTCCCAGGTGTGGGCAGACAGATCTCGCCTGCTTAGGTTCTGTCATGACATGGGGAACCTGACTCTGACTGTCAGACAAAACCTGAGGTGGAGCTCGGAGGAGAGCCGACATGCTGACATCCTGCTTCTCAGAGAGCGACTGAGAGATGAGGACTTCCTCAGAGGGGTGAGCAGAACAATATTATGATGGTCGTAAAGATTGTAAAGGTGATATTTGTAAACACAAGAATAAATTAGAAAAAGGTAGTTGATTACAATTATATAAAAGCAAAACAAAAAAAATGACAGATTAAGCTTTTGTTGAGGATGGGTTTTTTTTGTTCAAGGTTCTTAAAGGTACTATTAAATTAAGGTTAGGTAGCAGGTGTGCAACTAACTAAACAGAAAAATCAAAACCCATAAATACAATACTTTCTCAGTTTACCGAATCTTTTGATTTAAATGCTGCTTTTTCTCCTACAGATCAAAGCACTAAGGAGGGAGCGGGTGGAGACGATCTTAGGGAAGGAAGAACTAGTGGATGATCCTGCAGACAGTGGTATCATACACATTCAATCTGTCTGATTTGTGGGATTTGGAGGCCTGATTAAACTAAACCATGGAGTCTTAGCTCTCCTCTTTCATGTTGAGATGATTTGCTATTTTTCACTGTATTGAATCTACACACTGTGGTGTCATGCAGACTTCAGTAGAAATTGACTGCCCTCATCTGGGCTTTGTGGGTACTGCAAAGATATGGCAAAAAACAAGTCAACTGTATGAAGGTGGCGGTTTCTCATTTCTTTGCTGAATAGATGATCAATCGTTAGTCAGTTATCAGGGAAATAATTAAAAACAATAACAACAGTCTACTTCAAAACTTTCTGCTTAAAAGTATTTCTCATCAAACATAATCATTTAAAAAACAAGGTAGTTGAAGATATTTTGTTTATAAAATAAAATGTGGGAAGTTTTGGGCAAGTCTGCTTAATCATTCCTTCCAGTGGTAGATTTGGATAAAGAGTAGAGGATGGATTTACTACTTCATCAAGCAGATATAAAGGAAGCTCAGTAAAATAAAGAGTTCTTCAAATCTGATGTAGGCCTTGTTTTTAAATGTGGATATTTAAGGATATTTAAATAGATGAATAAAAACTTTGACCTGTTCCTGGTGCTACAGGAAAACTCAGCATGGCATAAAAATTCTTATAAAAATTCCCTACATAAGGCCTGTGGACATTAAGTAGGGAATTTTAAAGCAGTTTACCCACTAGTATTTGGCATATTCCACTGAGATCCCAAGCCACATCACTAGTGTGATTGACAGTATCTTTGACAGTATCTGAGCTAGTTTTGTTTTTATTTTTGAAATATTTCATCCTTCTCTTTTTTGTCCCTCTGTCTTTGTCTCTCAAGCTCTGGCACTACTTTTTCTCTTCTCTCTGAAACTCTGTTCCAGCCTATCTATCTTTTATGGGCCACTTCTGCTACATATCCTGCCTTCATTTTTCAACATCACCCAAGGCCACTAATCAAACCACCCAAACACTAATTTCCATGTATTTCTGCCTTGTTACTGGTAAGCCATCATACACCGTGCCCTTTGATCTAGGATGAACATGGTAATTAAATGAAAATGGAGATCAAGGCCACACAGTAAAAATAAATAAATCCCCCAGGTTTATGAAAAGAAAACAAAAACCTGCGTTTACGTGGGATCATTAAAAACTGGCAAGCATCTGTGCTTACTTGTGTTTCTTTTGAAGTTTGATGGCTATGTCTGAAAATGTTGTCTTTTTTTCAGCACTGTATCCTGACATAAATGGAGAAAACTCTGCCGTTGAAGAGAATGTAAGTATTTAACGCACGGCAGTAAAACATTTTTATAAGGATTCACATGCGTACAAGTCTATGAATTACAATATGATCCGAATATTCTTGACAAATTCCGTGCAACAAGAGGCGTTCCTTCCAATTTTCCTGAATATGTTATTACAGGTGGCATTTTAAACACACTTATTCACTTTCCATGAACATCTGTACCAGCTAGTGGCAAGCACTGCTACAATAACTGTGGAGCATTGTCTGCTTCTCAATGCTCCACAGTTGTTGTTTTTTTTTTTTTCACTCTTATTGTCAAGGTGCTGGATTTGGCACCTTGCACACACCACTGAATAGCTGACTTTGTGAGCGGTCAAGTGTGTGTTTCGTGTTTTGAGAAGTGTGGTGTGTGCACATGATTCTTGTCATCCAGTAGGAACAGTTTAATGTGTTACAGATGGTTAACTAATTGATCTGTCTCACACACCTAGGCACTCGCCAAACACTTGTGTTTTTTTACTTAGTTCTACTCGTTTTTTTCGGTTTTTGTGGTATGCTGGAAATGTGCATGCTGTTTCGTTAAAGGTTCCCAGTTTCTACTCCGAAGTACACGAGGAGCCGCTGATGTTCTGTCTGAATGAGGAGGACGAAGAAGACGAGCCTTCACAGTCTGACTCTGGTAAGATTTTCTTTCAAAGTAATTTTGTTTTTTTAGAAGTCCGTTTTTAGCTGTGGTTTTAATTGTAGAGTTTGTGGTACATCAACTTTTGTGCAGACGGAAATCGATCACTGTTGTTTTAGGTGCTGTTATGTTCATAGGAAGTTATCCAAGTAGCTTCAAATTATTGAGTGAGTTCAAACTGCAGGAAACATTTCCTTTCCTGAACAGAACTTGGAACTCTAACCATCATCTATGGCTGCCGACTGTCCCCGCTGACTATAGGATCACATTTCAGGCCCCTGGCTTGTCTTGCCCCCCTCTCCCTGAAGTTTTTTTAGTCGTGTCACTCTGTGTTTACAGTTATTGTTGAACCGAGCAGGATCTTTTTTTTTTTTTTTCTTTTTTAATGAACACTTCATCCTGCTTCTGCCAATAGTGACAGGCGACCAGAAACAAACCAAGCCAATTCCTGACTAAATGGCTGAAGGTGGCTTCACTCTGATGTACTCCTGGATTGCAATAGGAAGGATTTGAGAGTGGGAACATCCTGTGGGTTAATAATTGGCTGGTATTACTGCAGACCAGACTGATGCCTCAGTGTAAGAATGCTGTGGTTACAAGCTGAGGCTTCAGACTTTATAACACTTGGCACTGAACATCTGTAATCTTAGCATCCTGTGGTGAGTGTAGTTTTTCATGCTAAATGGTTAAGCCATTTTGTCCTCTGTGTGCATGTTTCTCTGTGTTTGTTAGCTGAGTGGAAGCTCTTCATCATTTTCGTGTAGCCTGTGATGTCTGCCTCCCTCTGGCCTCTTTTGACCCCTTAAATCACCTTCTGTGGCTCAGATCAAATAATATTGGTCACTTGAATGATGTTTTGCACAAGTTTCCCCTCAGTGGGTCATGTTTGAATGAACACAGCTCAGACTGGAAATGACTCAGGTTTCATACATGCCATTCTTCTGGGATAAAGGTGCTCATTTGACCCTTAAAGAATTTAAATTCTTCAGTAAACATTCCTGGCCTGTCAGGTATCGTGAGTGGCTAGAAGGTTTTTACATTTTTTAGTGAAGTAGTGAAGCTTATATTGTGATTCTGGTCTGTTTGTTAACACTAACAATTTGACTGCATACGTTGAGCGAATGCGTCATCGGGTACACAGACAGAACTTGTGTATCCAGCGCTTCAGCTAGGGATGAGGAATTTCGAATGTAGCTGTCATCTTTCCCCTATCTTCTTGATGTCATCTTTCCTGTCTCCATTTCAGATTACTGTAACTTATTTGACATGACTGTATGTATATAGAAAACTACTCTTTTCAAGATTCATATGATAATTTGGATTTTTTTGAGAGGGATAAAGGACTGTTTGTCTTCTTCAGTCACACATTCCCCCATCTCTGCCTTCCTAATGCCCCCGATATTTAAATACCCCACCCAAAACACACTCTTGCACCCAAATGCCTACATACAGACGAATACACATACCATTCCCCATCACATCCTTCCAGGTCAGCATTTTAATGTGAGTTTAGCGAACAAATAGCAAAGGCCACTTCATCCCGAGGAGCGCTGCTCTCCTCCACAGTTGAGGAGAGGGAAGAAGTTTCTGTGTGCATGTGTGTTCACTTGTGTATTTGATTGGAAGAATTCAGTAGGGAAGAGTGCTCTGAGTGGGACAGGGGTATAGGGAAGTAAAAAGGGGGTGTTTGTGGTTGAATGGGGGTTGCCAGGGCTTTGCTGAATGCAGTTTTCCAGCAGCTTGTTGAGATCTCCAGGGAAAGGAGAGCAGAGGAGTGTTAAAGCAGTGTGTGTTTATGTGTGTGTGTGTGTGTGTGTAATAGGGGGGGAAACTGTGAGAGAAAGGGATTTATGATATGGATAGTTTGGCAGGGTGTCAACAAACGATAAGTGCAGCACCAGGAGCGCAGAGAAGAGTCTGCGACCCCGACTGTGGGATCTAATTGGAGAATGGAAAAAAGGATTAAACCTCACACAGACCCCACAAAGGCAGCATTAATGTTCACTAGCCCGGTGCCAACACCCTCCATCACCCCTCCCCATGCACATACACAGAAACTTTCTATAGTCACAGTGTACCTCTTTTTCTACTCTTCGCGTATATTCTGCCTGCAAAACCCATCTCATCTCCTTTTTCTCTCTCTGTTTTTCACATTCCTTCATTTATGTGCATGTGTAAACCCATGCTTGACCTCTTTTCACAGTGCCATTGTCCAGTTTGTCTTGTAAATCCTCTTTACCATCCTTTTTGCTGATCTTCACTTGTATCTGTGCTGCTGCAATTGGAGCACTGTACTCCTGCAGTTTGGCAAGAGGAGGAAACATGGATGAAGAAAACAGCAGCAGCTCTCTGTGCTGTCTCCATGGAGAAGCTGCTAACCTGGCAGTCCCTCCTCCCCTCTCAGCTGGGCTTTGACATGCTAAAATATAGAGAACGAGAGAATGGAGTGATTGAGAAGGACTCTCTTCAGATGGCATTAGGCATATTTGGGATGAATTGCCAGTGCTTTTAACTGGGTAGTGTTCAGCTATGCAGCCTGGTATCTCTCCGAGACAGTTATGGACTCACAGGGTTAATGATTTCTATCATGTCTGAGACTCACTTTCAATAAGCAGTCTGGCTTCATGTTTCTCTTCGCTGCCGGTTCTAAAGTCAGTCCTATATTTGACTGTTTCTCTCCCTTCCTCAGTCCCTCCCTCTGCTGCTGTCAGCATGTGTATAGCTCGCTCCCTCTTTCTCATGACCGTGTGTGGTATATGAGCAAAGAAGGCAGAGACTGACTTAGTTACCTAAAAGTTTGCTCAGATGTAAGAAGAGCAGACAGAGAGGAAACTCAAAAAGAAAGAGTTCAGCCCCGGCTCTGCTGGACAGTTGGTTGAGAGCTGTGGAGGGGGAAGGGGAGTAGTTTAGGGGGAGGGGTGGTTGGGGGAGACAGAGGGGAACATGCTGGCTCACTCCTGAAGTGTCAGAGTGTCTGCAGCAGGGCTCCGGGGAAAAAAAGGAGAGTGAGTGCTACAGCTAGTCCGCAGTCTGTTCAGCCATGTGGGAATAGACGTAACTGCTCATTTATTCATCACACACATCGAACTGTTCGGATGAAGATTTTCTATAAGATCGTAACTCATGGACTCTGACTCCGACTGCCCTTTCAACTACTCCTGGCCTTCTTTTCCCAAGATGAGGATGCGCCGGAAGATGGGGAAAAAAGGTAACGCAGCATTAAAAACCATATTTAAAAGTAGTTTTGCTATTCTGTCGCTTTGACAGGTATAGTTCTGCGAGTATCCACAAATCTTAATTCACTTTTCACTTCACTGTCATTGACGTCCTTAAAACACATTTCTGACATGTTGATGTCTGCAGTGTTTGACAGACACAAAAAAGATTTGGAAAAACATGTGGAATCATTTTAAAGTGAAAAATGTTAACTTTTTAAACACAGATTAGGCAGCTCTTCTGGCAAACTCAGGACTTAACTTCTAAATGCCCTGTTGGCAGGCATGTTTCACCATTCACTGTGGAACAATAAAGTTAAAATTAGACTTTTCCCATTACACACTCTTACTCACAGACATCCACTGCAGCACCGAGTCTGTCAGAGAGAGCTAACTGCATGTTTACCAGTGATGTAACCTGATACCTGACAGTATGTTGGGGAATGTCAGATGTCCACTCGAGGCTGATTGAGTGGTTTGGGGCTTTCACCATCTTCAAACTGTTGTGTGCATCTAAACCCTGCTGAGAAGTCGTGGCCTCATGTGACTGCTAGGTTGCAGTGCAAATGGGAGGCCCACTGTTTAATATGTGCGGTCATATCCCTAGCCTCAGGGAACTGCACTTGATAGCTCTAATTGGTTGTTTAGGTGTCAGTGAAAGAGTGACTGTGATTGAATTGAGTATTGGTTTATTATCAGGCACGGAACCAAAATCTGGTTAATACTTCATCCTGGCATAAAAATTTGTTATTTCATTGTTAGTCATGGGAGAGTTAAATTAAATGCTAAAAATAGTGCATGATTAAACCAGAGTGGTTAAACAGTTCGTTGCTTATGTACAAGTGATTCTGTGTTTGTTGGGAGAAGCGAGAAAGAGAGAGGGAGTTAGGATCAGAGAGACAGACACGGGGAAAGATTATGTTACTGCCACGGCTGTGTCATGGCTCAGCTCCAGTTGTCTTTTCCTCATCTTTCACCATAAACCTCTGCAAGATTATCTATGTTATTGCTTTGTAATTGTGATTGACACAGGCTAGCTTTATACTCACTGCTGGCCCATGCTCTCTCAATGAGGAACAGAAACGGTGGCACTGCATCAACTTTTTGAACTGAACTGCTTCTACTCGATTTCGACTTTCTTTTTTTTCTGGTCTAACAATACACCTGCAAAGTGAAATGTGATTTCAGGTGTGCACAGACAGACGTTTATTTCTTTGCTCTGAGAGTTGCACGGCTCGTTCTGGCTTCACCTTTTCCTGTAAATACAATGGGCCTGTGATGCTTGGATTGGGATGTTTGACCACAGGTGTCATAACTCAGAGTGGTTTTGTGGATGTTGGTGGACAATTGTTCTAATGATTTAAAAGTCCCGAACACTAAAGTTAAATAAATGCCTCCCCTATTTTTATAAGGTAATAAGACCTCCTGTTGTGATTCTTTGAGACTTGGCTTGTTATTTTACTTTCAGCTCTCATCAAAGTGACAGCTGTTTAGTGTGGTCCTTGTAAAGCAAGTTACATCATAAAAGAAGGAACAGCATGAACAAATAATCCATTTATAATTATAATAAGCAAGCCTAGGTGTTTATACAATTAATCATTGTTATTGTATGTTTATCTTGAATTTTATGTTTTGCCCTACAGCTTCTAAAAGGAGTGAACCTTGAGAAAGAAGCCTTGTGGCTGCGCTGCCTCCCCCTCCTCTTCATCCTGCCTACCTCGGTCTCCCTCTCCCAGGGGTGTGCATGGGTTGAAGGGTCACTCTCTGTGTTTAACTGCCCTGGTCTGGAAACCTGGCACTGACTGCTGTCTTTGTCTGTTTTGCTATAGAGTCTCTCTCGGTCTCTGTTTTTCTCGCTGCTGCTACTTTAGGCATTGCTACTGTATACGGTTGCTTCTCACTAAGGGACATGCTCTGAATATCACATCACTTCAGCTTTACTTTTAGCGAGCAGAAATCCTACATAAATAGATCCGCATACTGCTCTGCTTTTCTTTAAAAAAAAAAAAACATCCCCTTTCAAGTCACAGCTGATTGACTGCTTACTCTGCCTCGGGAATAAAGACAGCTTTTCCAGCAGGACGAATTACTTTTTGCTGTTGTAACTTGTTGGCAATATGAACACCCTGCTTCTGTTATTCCCCCAGTTAACTAATGTTAAACACAGATCACACTGCCCGACAGTAATGTTCACTGAGCCAGAATTTATGGGTCAGAGGTGTGTGAATGATTGAGGCCACAGCAGCCAGCTGTGGCTTTGGACCCTGCCCAGAGCCTGAACTATTAGGTCTGTCTGTCAAGTCCCTAAAGTAGGTTTATATGAAATGATATCTGCTTTCAAACAGCAGTTTGACCCACATCCAGAATCTAAGCCCATTCTGTGGATTTGATGTTGGACTAAAACGAATCCTTTTCTACATAGCAGAAAGTTTTATGTGACTTTGCGCAGGTACAGTGAATTTGGTTTGAGGTTCATATACAGTATAATCTCTTCAGGTGAAACTAAGAGAATCCAGACGTTTTTAACAATGGAGAATCAGGTTGTAAAAATGTAAGAATTTCGCTGAGAGATATAAAAACTTTGGCTGTCCTGGAGTGATGTGCAGTCATCTCTGTATATGCTGCAGTACTTAAACTTGGGTTAATTCGTTTATGTTTAACATGGATGTAATGGGAATCATCTGGTGTCCTCATCAGTGTTAGCTCAGCTCCCTCTTGCCTCTCATATTTATCTAACTTGCAGCATATAGGAAGCACAGCCAGTTTCTTCTTTGATTTATTCACTGTTACAGTTGCTGAATGCCTTTTTTTATTATTATTCTGCAGTGCTGGCAGCTTGGACACAATGGATAAACTATTGATTTACTTTAAAAGAAGAATGTTGAGTCTTGCTGTGGCAAAGACACTGTAGGAGGCAAAGCTCGGTCACGGCAAGGTGAGAATGTCATTATTAGCTTAATAATGTAACTGCGCTAATGAGACCTCCTCTTCTGGTTACTACGACCAGAAATGCACCAGCTGCTGGTGTGATTAGATTTTTCTGTTGAATCTTCGGCTTAATGTAAATTCCTCTACAAGTTTTCTTTCTTCAGACTGATGACTTTTTTTCTTTTGTTAACAAGTAATGTAATGTAATGGTGGTAGTTTCGCAGTTCAAGTAATCATAAATTGACTTACTTTGGCGATTAACCAATCATTTTACTGTACGTCCCATTTTCACTTTGATGCTTTGAAATCAAAAAAGGCAATCGCTGAAACATTTGTGCTCTTTTTGTCCTGTTCCTGCTACTTGTGCACATGTGTAGTTCACCTAGCGAGATGGCATAGAAAAGAGAAACCTTCACTTTGAGGAAGTTAACAGAAAGTAAAACAATAATCTTGTAGCTTGTTAAGCATTTTACTTTTAAAAGTAATATTACCTAACACTGGCAGAAACACACATTTTGCTGATGGTTATCTAGTAGCAGTAAAAAAAAAAAAACTATTAAAAAAAGTAAAGTCAGTGTACCTGGTTAGTGTTTAATAGAGATTTTTTATGAGCAGTCAGAATTTGCAAGTAAGTTTGAAAATAATTGTTACTGTGGTTATTTTTCACATTAAAAGCAGCAGCTGACTATTTAGTCTCACCTGATTTCTAGCTGTTTTATAGCTTTTGAGGATTTTTATCTGATGCTAACCATTTTATATACATTTTTTTTGTGTGTAGAAAAGTAAGATTTTATGACCTATGTGTTTATTTTGCTGCCAGTATCATTTTAAGTTGCATTTTAATAGTACTCTATAAATAATGACTATTTTATTGTTGTTGTTGTTATTAGTAAAAAACTAGTTTGTATAGAGCATTTAAACTTTCTTAAAAAATAATATGCCCATTAGCGTCTTACCAAAGGTTTATTGTTATGTGTAGTATTACTGGTAACTTTTACCTTCTTTGTTTATGTGAATCGGTTATTTTCAAACCTGAAATACTTCATAAGAAACTGAGTTGTGGAGAGTGTGTGTGCTTTATACAGAGCAACATCCCAGAGGGAGCTTTGCGTGTTTTGAGAGCAGGAGTGTTTTTCCCCGTTTAACAGTAAAACCAGGCTGCTGCTCACAGTGGCTCTTCTGTGTTGAAAGGATTCCTCTCAATGCTACTGTGTGCTCACCAGGAGTTATTTCCACTCACCCACTGCATCGAAGGCAGGGTGGAGAAGAAACAAGCCTACAGATGTGTACTCTTGACTCCGTGCACGCCCTTTCACGCGTGTGTGCAAAGAGCCATTCAGATAGAGGCATGCACACACACATACATGCACACACTCATACACACACAAACGCATACAGAGACTCTTAGTCCTGAACAATGACAAGCAACTGCCCAGGATGTCTATGTCACTTCCCGTGTTTGTGAGAAGTTATTTGGTGTTGCTGTGGAAACTAAATGTAATATTGAAAAATCCCGGCTCTCTGTGCATTCTTCTCTCTCTGTAGAGAAAAGCCAGTCCATAAGGGAGAGCCAGGCCTCGTCTCCAACACTGGCTGCAGCTGCCAGACTGTCAGTGATGATACACGGCAAAGACCAAGTGTATGCCAACGCCATGCTGGTGGATCAGGTGAGTTGCTCAAGTTTTTCTATACAGTGTCATTAGGTAAAATGCAGTTTACGACAGGGATATAATTTAGAACAGCGCATGAACAACAGACTTTGCTCATAAGATGTGAATCGTTTCACTGGATGAGCTGCAAATCATCTGGTGGAACAGTTTGGGGTCTCTCTCATTGCATTCTCACTTTTCTTTTCCAGGTGGACGATGCTGACATTAAATACCGCTCTCCAGGGGAAGAGGAGGTCAGCCCTGCATCTCATGCTGACAGCTCCAGCTGGGATTCGTTCTCTGTGACTCCCCCTAATTCAGGGAACTGCTCCCAGAGCCGGTGCCTATCGTCACCCCACAACAGGCTGAGGGGAATCCAAGGTTCTGGCCTGGAGAACCACAGAGAGCAGTCCCCTCTTGTCTCCCCCCCCTGTCCTTTCGCTTCCTCCCCATCTTTTCCTTCCTCGCCCCTGGCTTCCGCCCTCCGTTTGTTTGAGGAAGCACACAAGCGTCAGCCGCAGACAGGCTTGCCACGCTCTCCTTCTTTGAGTCGTAGAGGATGCAGCTTCACAGAGGCAAGCCGAGGCCTGAGGTAGGACACAATTGCAGTTATTCTTGAAAAGGTTTAGACTATTTCTTCTATTGAGATTATGTTAAAGATCACTCCGACCCACTTCAGAATCAGAATCAGAATCAGAAAGGGTTTTATTGCCAAATGTTGAGCAGGTTTACAACATTAGGAAATTGCTGCGGTGCTTCAGTGCAAACATACTGTCATAAATTACGCTAAAATAGACATAAAAATAAAAATAAGAATAGGAATTAAAAGTGTTAAGTAGATAGATATATACATGAGTGCAGGTGGTGATCAGTGCCAAACATGGAATGATGCAGTGAACACAGCGTAGGGTCATGTGTTAGTGGTGGGAACAGTCATACGGTTATTGTTCATGAGTCCAACAGCAGAGGGGAAGAAACTGTTCTTATGGCGAGAGGTTCTGGTGCGAATGGACCGGAGCCTCCTGCCTGAGGGGAGCAGGTCAAACAGACTGTGTGTTGTGAAGTGTGTTGTGGGGTTTTGTTGACTTGGATGATAAGCAGTCTTCCATTTAATCCATACAAAGACAGCAGACTCCAGTTTGCTTGGAATTTCAGCAAGATCATTTTTCCCCCCTGCATTGTTTTAAGTGAAGGTGTGGAAAGCGGCAGGAAGCATGCTGAAGTTGCTGAACATTGCTTCATTTTTCTCAGCAATGCAGAGTCTGGCAAAAGAACTGTCAACATCAATGTTTGATTTGAACATAATGGACTCCTCCCGCACCCAAATTTTTCTTCACCTACTGCCACCTACCTGTCAGCTGCCTCCGGCATCCCACAAGCTAACTAAGTCTGCGGATGCCATAAACAGCAGCGCCATAAAAGTAAAGGACTCCTTCATTCAGACTCAATATCCCCACTTCCCTCGGAATGCTGGAGGTGGGAATTGAAGGTCTCTTGGAATGGAAGAATGAGAATCCAGATACAGGTTTTCTTGTGTCTGTAATGAGTTTTCTGTGAAGAGTGGCTCGAGCCTTAGAGATAGAGTGAGAAGTTCAGTCATTTGGCAGGGAATCAGAGTAGAACCACTAGTCCTCCACGTCTGATTAGGATGAGGTGTTCCAGGCATGTCGTACTGAAATGAAGCCCCAAGGTAGACTCAGGACACGCTGCAGAGATTATGTCTCTTGGCTGGCCTGGGAACACTCCTTGGGTTCCTGTGGATGAGAGCTGTAGGAGATGGTTGGGGAAAGGGAGCGCTGGGCTTCACTGCTTAAGCCGCTGCCCTGCGACCCATCCCTGGATAAGTGGTAGAAAATCAATGGTTGATGGGCTGATTCTCAGGTCATGAGGTCCATCTGCAAAATATTACAGCTCATCAGGATCCAGTGTGTTATTTTGTGGAATGCTGCAGTTTAGAATTAAAACTTGCCCTTCCTACTTGAGCTTCTGAGCAGCTGGTGATGTTATGGTCCTTGCACACTTTATTGTTAGTATTTCAATCAGAATAGGTGTTGTTATGGTTCTGCACATTTTTCTGGTTTATGATAGGTGTCGGAATACAGTTTGTCTCCAACTATATTCTGCAAATGTGAATGTGTGATGCCAAGAGTTACACTGTCAGTAGGATCTTTATAGCCAGTTTTATTTTGTTCTTAACATAATGTGGAGTAAAGTATTAACAGTCAGTCACTTTTAGCGAATGACAGGACCTTAACCTAGACACGTGTGTGTTTAAATCCGTGTGTGTGTATGATTGTGCACAGCCCTAGTCTAGAGTGTGACAGTGGAGAGGAGGACATACTGGGACATTCCTACCCATCCTCATCTATAAGGCAACAGTCCACTCTGCGCTCTAGCTCAGGAGAAGAGAGAGACTCTTTTGACGCTTCTCCAGATTTCAGTCGTGCGCAATCCGACATCACGCACAAATCAACCAAGGTATACCCCTTCCCTTCTGGTTCACAAAACATTATCATAAGCTTGTATAAACTATGAATTAAAAATGTGTCTTATTAAGTCACCATAATATCCTCGACACAGTTTTTGTTCCATTTGAATATTTTCCTTGATTGTCTTCTGTTTTTTTTAAATTAATCATCAATTTTTCAGTAGGAAAAAATGAAAAACCCATGTCATACAGTGTATGCTAAGCATTACAAAAGAGACAGCTTTGCCTTACAATCTTTAATAAATAAGCCCAGACTATAAACAGCTCAATAACATGGACGAAAGGGCAGAGTCTATTGGTCTGTTTGTCCTGCAGGTTTCTGATGCACTCTGATTTTGCTGTTCACAGGATTGAATCTGTGAACTTCTAATTACTGTTGTGATTTGTTTTCTCACCTAGAGCCCAGAGGAGGCTGAGGTCCGTCTTCGCTCCTACTCCTACTCCTCCCCTAAAGCAAAGCCGTCACGGCCACTGCTAAACCGCGATGCAACAATCACTGATTTGGAAGAAGGTGAGTGAACTTTGCCCCCTTTGCCCCGATAGTTCCCAAGAGGCAGCTGAATGGACAAATGTGCCACATGTTCAACAGTGGGAAGACCAGACAGGTGTCAGAAATCAGCTGAAGCTCCATGAAGTATATCTGTGTCAGCTTTGCTTCAGAATAGATCTGCTTGTGAGGGTGATTGTAAGTAAAGGTCATGCTTTATCCTGTGTAGATGGAGCATTCAACAGCAGCGGTCGTTCTCTACTTCAGGCTTTATCTCTTTCTAAATCCCTATCTCGTCTCAACCAAGTTAGTAAGTACAAGAAAGACGTCGAGCAACAGCTTGAATACTACGAGCTGGTCGGAAAAAAGCATTTCAGTCTCTTTCTGGTGAACCATGGGGCAGGGCTGCACAATTAAAATTCATATCTGGTATCTATAAACTTTTTTATGACACACTGTAAAAAGTATATTTATGCAAAGCTGAAAAATCTGCAAGAGGAACTCGTGAGAAGCAAAATCATTTTACTACACTTTGTGTTGTAAAAGGATTTTTCCAGATATTTTCACACAAACAAAAAACATGTTTGTCATTGTTGCATAAATTGTGCACCTCTGCATCTTCTGTGGGATTTAATTTTTGGTACACTTACATGCACAGTTTTCTCTAAAACTAATTAAGATTTTTTTTTGTAATAAAATAGTAGTTCTCCTGCCTTATATAAAAAATGACTGAGCAAAAGAGGACTGGAGCATTGGAAGAATGAAGATCTCCTTTAGATCATCTAATAGCAGAATTGTTCCTGTCCTGAAGCTTTTGTTATTCTTCCATTTGGGTACATGTTGCGTTTCTCCTCTTTGTTTTTTTTCCTTTTTCCATCGTTGCTATCATCTGGTTTTTCGAGGCAAGACTTGCTGCTGTGTTTTGTTCTTTCTCTGTAGGGGTTTTCTGGCTCCAGACTCTTTCCATGATCTCTATATTAGTTTCTGACTCAATTTTAAATGGGGAAGATTTTTTTAACCCTCTGCTGATTCACTTTGGATCTATGCACCGTATTGACATCTATGTCTGGCATACTGATATGCTTGTCCTTGTTGTCGATTACAGAGCAGAGAACATTCAACTTGACTGAGACGCCCAGAGAAAAGAGGTAAAGCCAGTGTGTCATTTCATGAGCTCAGGCAAGAACCACTCAACTGTGTAGGGTCCTGCTCAGAGGTTCCTCCCTTTTTAGGCAACAGTGCTGACCAGTGATTAGTGATTGGTTTACATGGGGGTCTGTGTGTGTGTGTGTATGTGTTTTCCTAGATTTAAACCTGTGGTTGGTGTCTAAGTGCACAGGATGTGACATGCTTCCTGTTGTGAGGCTGGGGCCAGCATATTCTCTGATTACAACCTCAAAATAACCCTGAGCAAACAGTAAAACTCGGGGCTTTCTTGTATGTCAGACCTCACAAACATTTTGCAAAATTCTAGGCCACATCAGTGATGTTGAAAGGGAAGCATGCACATACTGTAGTATTTATCTTTGATAGAGATTTTAACAGTTACTATGAATTAACATTTGCTTAACATTCCTGCTCTGTAACGCAGGGATTCCCAACCATTGTGTACAAGTGCTTCCCGGGGTAGCTAATCAAAGCTAAACAGCATGCAGGGCCAAAATACATGCAGAACTGATTAAAATAGATTTTAATCATTTATCTCAACAAGAAGTGAAAAGTGGTTAAAGTACAGTCATGTGAAAAAGACTATGCAGTCTTCTGGAAAACGGAGTACATCCCATGTGCATTCTTTAGCAGCAGTAACTTGAAGTGATAATTTTCTCTATGACTTTAGCAGTTTTTCGCATTGTTGCAGAGGAATCTTGACCTATTGAAGTTTGCAGTTATTTGTTTATGCACAGTTTTCTTAAGGTTCCACTTCAGCATTTCTTTGGGGTTGAAGTCTGGACTTTGACAGGGCCGTTGCAACACCTTGATTCTTTTCCTTTTCAGCAATCCTTTTTGTATATTAGCTGCTCTGCTTGGAATCACTGGGTCTCATTTAATAATATTTGTGTGGAAACTGTTACCCTGCACAAAGAATTAGTTCCCACGCAAAAGTACTGTCACTTTAAAATGTATAATTTGGGTTTTTAGTTTCTCTGATCATTGCACAGCCTGACTTTGGGGAGAATTTGCTGAAGATTGTGACATTGTGTTGTGAGACACCTGACAAAACTTCTGGTCACTGGTCACACTTGCTGATGATCAGTCCAACCAGGTCCTGCACTATTTGATCATAAGTAGCTGCACATGGCTGCTGCTTCTTCTTAATTTCTATGGAAGTATTAAGGATATAGTCTAAGGAGTTTGGGAAAAAAATTAACTGGACTTTTTCACTTCAAATTCTTGCAAGGATGTACTCGCACTCAGTATTCTGCATAGACTTGTTTGGAAACCTTCTTTTTGACATGACTGTAGCTTGATTTTAAAACAGGTAGCTGAAAATATGGCTGTTACAGTTTAAATCAGTAGCTAAAAAGCTCAAAATGATATCTAAACATAACTAGAAAGCAGATGAAAAAGTGAGCTAAAATTATGAATAAAGGGTTGAAAATTATTAGCTAAAAGTGTTGTCAGCTATATAAATTGTTTGCTAACAGTTTAAATAAATAGCCGAGATTATAAGATAGGCTCTTGGATAAATAAACACAATGAATAAACATTTGAAACTGGTCACTAAACATAATGGATAGCAGTTAAATGAAGTAGCTGCTATTTAAAGTAAATAGTTGAAATGGTACGCCGGTAGTTATGGAAAAATGGTTGAGATAGTTTGCTAATCTAGCCTACTAGTCCTCGTGATCCCATGTGATAGAAAATGTCCCTGGCTTATGTATGCCTGAATGGAAGCTGAATGGGGTTAAGGTAATTAATAAGCTAAAAGTAGTCCTGGTCCAGGTTAAACTGAGGTCAAATGAACACATTTATACGTGGTGCTGATGAGGGGCTCTTGTGTCCATCTGACAGGGCAGAAAAAAGGTTGGGGACCACTGTAGTAACATTGCTTGTTTTGATTTCATTTAAGAAATGCTTCTATCCATATCCATTTTATCATCAATTTCATCTCATTGCCTCATAAATTCATCATGTGCTAATATATTTTGTTTTCTAACAACCATTGCTAACAGAGGAAACACTGTAGAAGATCATATTAGGCAATCAAATTATATTACACCGTTAGATTATTGTATTAGGATAAATTACATTTATATAACCACACCAACCTGATTAGACTCACCAACTGTTTTTGTCCTTTACGATATCAGAATCCATCTGCTTTAACTACCACTGCCCAAAAAGCGCTGGTTAATATTTAAATGTTCAACTAAAAATAGCAGATAATACAAACACCAGTGTAACTCTTCATTGCAAAACCTGTAATTATCTTAATTTTCCATTCCCACACTGTTCTAGGAATGACTTGTAGACTTTAGAATATTATTGGCATTTTGAGTTACCTGATGAGAAGAGACACAACAACTTGGCCTGAGGTGCTTTATATCCATGCAGGGTTTTGGGTTTCCGTAAGCGGGCCCAGTCAGCAGAGGAGGAGAGCAGCGCACCACTCGAACACCTCACCCTCACAGAGTTCCTCAAAGAGTATGTTATTCACCTAAATGGCCTCACATGTGCATGTGTGGCTTAAGTCATTTTAACCCCGCTGTGCGACCGTTCCCAAGCTCATCCATTAACCATGTAGGTTTTTTCCCAGCTGCATCTGATGATGTAGGAATCTGCAGAAGCAGATTATATTAACACTTCTTATGACGGGTGGCTGCTGTAGGTTTGATGTGATAATGCATGGTTGTTTTTTTTACGTTCTGTCATTGTTGCCTTTCACCTAGAATGCCCAATGTAACTAGCATAACTCGCTGAAAATAGATGACACGTATTAATTGCATTTTGGCAAGGTCGTACTATAAATAGCATGCACTAGAGTCCATAGTGACTTCCAAGCATGCCGAGCATGTTGTGAAGAGTAATAATCCGTAGACTAGGGGTCCTGGAAGACTGTCTGGACATTCTTTCATTCCAGCATGATACCAGTGTACCTTATTATGCTCTCTTTAGTCTATTAAACTACTAAAATTATGATGTCTTTTTGTTAGTGTGTGCATGTTGGATGGTAGTACTGCAGTGAGGAGTTGTAATGACCTCTGACTAAAGCATTTACACTAAAACAGGATCGAGGATGAGGACTGGGATAAATACATAATCCCATCTAAGGTCGAGTCAGAGAAGTACAAAGTCAGCCGGACCTTCAGCTTCCTCAAGAGCAGGATGTCGAGCACTCGCAGCAAGACTAAGGTGAGACAGTGCAGTGGACTTTCTAATTCATGCTGGCTGTGATTTCAGATCTACTCAAATGTCATTAAAAATGCCTACAGTTAAAGGTTACGATTAAAAAAAAAACACACACACACACACATGGCTTAAAGGCTTCTAAAAGCAGTGCAGTAAAAGTTTACCACATCTCAGACATGCCAGGTCGGAATTCTTGTGCTGGGGGGGCCATTGTCTGAGCACAAGCCTTTATTTGGTGAAGCAGAAAATTCTCTCTCTCTTCAGGTCTTAGCAACAAGACACAGTGAAAATATTCTCTTACATAACATGTAGACCCCCGCTCCACACACACACAGCATGGGGAACCAAAACACATTCTGTGCTGCACTCCTAATCTTGTGAACATATGTGCTTGTCTTTAAGGATGTGCATGTCTTTAACGACAGTGTTTCCCTATATTTACGGAAACACAATGCACATGAAGACTCAGAAAACAAACACATTTTCTAGACCTCCTTGCAAAGTTTCAAAAGATAATAAACATTTTTCTATCGCAGCATACACTGAGGACACCCCCCTCCCCTCCATCCCAGTGCCCCCTAATGATAAAGCACCATAACAGCAGCAGTCCCAATGGACCTTAACAAAGTAAACAAAAAGGCTCACTCAGAGGCCCCTTTATCTCAACTAACTTCACTTTAACAGGTGTTTTTCAGCAAGAAGATGGCTGCTTTAAGCCTCTTTTTTGCCTGCTGCAATGAGTCATATTATTTCTACTCTCCTGCTTTGCATGTTATTATGGCATTATCTACAATAACTGTCAGCTGAATGAGCACATTTAAAAAATATCTATCATTTGCCTCTCAGGTGAAGGGTAAAGAGGTGAAGGAGGGAAAGGAGAAGTCAGTCACTCCTAATGGTCATCAGTTTGTTCCTGTGTCTCCATCTGGTCCTGCTCTTTGTGTGGCCTGTGATAAGTCTGTTTCTGGGAAGGAGCTGTTGCAGTGCTCCAGTAAGTATTACACTGTCAGTGCTGATGTTGTTTTATGTCCTGTGGTGGCTGAACTGTTTTGGATTTGTTTAAATCTCTTTGCACGTGCTGCTGTGATGTTTTGTTCAGTATAAGACATGAAGTCATTTTTTTTTTCTTTCATAAAGTCAACATTTCTAGTGACAAACAACAGTTTGTCTGCCATCTGGATACTGGATTCACATATGTTGTAATAACTCAGTTCATGGAATTAACTGACATTTTATATGTGCTTGTCTGCAGACTGTTTACTGAATGTTCATAAGAACTGTCGGGAGTCTGTTGCAGCCTGTGCAAAGGTAATCATTAACACAATGCACCTCATTTGCGCTCAGAGCAAATAAGCAAGATTATTGATTTAAAAATAGTTTTACAAAAGAAAAAAGTCAAGCCAGAGAGCTTCATAAATGTAAAAAAAGAAAAAGAAACAGCTGCTGGTGACAGACTGCTTCATGTTTGATGTGCTGTTTTAACATAGTTAACAATGTTGTTATTTTATATTTGGCAGAATATAAAGTCCTACCTCCTTTTTTTTTAAAATGTCGCATGTTTTCATTTGTCAGCTGACTTCTTGGGGACAAAGTCTTTGTCCGTTTCTGTATGGCTTACACAGTCAGCCAGGGATGAGGTCAGTTTTACAAAAATAGGTCAGGCACTTTCAGTTAGCACTAGTCAGCCTGTATAAATAGATGAGAAAGAAAAGGTCTGTTATGTTATAGATGGTGTTATGGAAACTGTAGGCTCTGACATTACTAAAGCTTGACCTACACTCTGGATTGTAAGTACAGCTTTGCTTCTGCTGCACCAGATGTTAACTTGTAAACTATCCATCACTGTAGTGACCCTTTATTACCTGAACAGACCACAATGCTGTAGAAAGAGATTTTATGCCCTATGCATTAAACAACACATTCATTTACTTTTACATCTAGTAAAACGTGTTTTACATACACGTTTGGTATGTAAAACACGTGTTTATACTGGTTGTTTTGCGTTCATTATTTACATCTGTCTTCAATGTCAGCTAGCAGAATGGTGTCAAACCACTGCCCACATGTGCACACAAACACTCCTAAAAACATTGTTGTGTAGCACTATTTGGACCCAAAATCCACAGATTGCATTTAAGTACATGCTAGCTAAACCAGAAATCTGTCACTCAGTCTGTCACTGTGTTGTAGCTAGTTATCTAGTTTGAATCATTCCCTTTGTGTTTTCCTGTGTCTCTTATCACCCCTGTTTTTGTTGTCTAAAGAGGGCAAAATGCAAGAAAAGAAGGAAAACAAAGAAAAAGTAGTCAGTTACTTTAGTAAAGACGAGCAGAGTGAAAGTGGGTACTTTTTTCCACAGGAAGAGTAAATTCCTGGACATGGTGACAAAGGAACTCCGGGAATGTGTTGATATCACAAATTAGTCATGCATAAGTACAATATCTCCCAGCATGTTTCTCTTTAACTGATTCCAGTTTTGACTAAATTTGTTGTGATTACAACCACATCCTCCTGTTATTCAAAGCAAAAACACTCAGATTTACAACTTTTGGTGGCGATATGATTATATCTTTCCAGAAACTGCAAGACAGGAATGCATTGCTGATGAAGAACAAGGCCTTTTCTCTCCCGCAGAGTGAGTGCCCCCACTGCTCCTCCCTTTGTCTTTGATTCATTTAGTTTTCACCTGTCCTCCCTTGTCCTGTAGTAGATAAGTAAGCCATTGCTCTTCACCCCTCGTCATTCCTCTTCTGTTGTTTTTCTTTCCTGTTTAAAAAAAAGAAAAAGTTAAATTTTAATCTACCTCAGTGGGGGATCTGGTCTGGATTGTGTTTACGTGTGCATGAGAACACGGGTTGAGTGCTCTATTTGCACTAACATGATCATTTTATTTCTTCAGTTTAAGCTTTCTGTCTTCTTTGAGTGCTTGGTATTAGACAGAGGTGTCAACATCTGCAATGTATTGTCACAACTGTAATCAAACTGCAGTTAAACAGTGAAAGATTATAACAGTTTAATGATCCTGTAAATTTTATAGCAGTGACTACATAGATATAAACAAAACATCTGAATACTAAACAAACACGCAATATTTATTTGTAGAGTGGGAAAGCTTCCAGTGTATGACGTATTTCTCCTCCTTTTGATCTTCCTTTTTAGACCCTGTCAAAGAAAACCCACCATCCTCCATTTTCTCTTCTTCTTCCTGCCCGTCCTCTTCGCTTCCAACAATGAACAGAGAAAAAAGAGAAACAGTCCCACCGCTTACTAAAAGCCTCTCTATCTCTGCAGACAGCAGGTAGGCTGGTTATGATCTGGGAAAAGAAAAATATTACCACCGGTATGAAAAAAGCATTAAGAATGAATGAACTGCATTAATTTTGTCTTTTAATTCAATTTGTTTACTTTTAAATGTGACCTATTATGCTTATTTCCAGCTCCATGTTTTTACTCTCATATTCTTTTAGAGATGTTTTCCATGATTTATAGGTTCGTCCATAGTTCATCCACTGTCTGAAACAAGCCATCGTAGCTTCCCCTCCCTTTAAGCCAGTTTTCTTCTGATTGGCTGGCCCTGACAAACAGGTCTGAACAACAGGTTGATGGGGTTTCTGTACTCCCAGTCAGAGCTGTCTATCTGAGATGACCACATTGGGGATACTCCCTCATGTTGATGTCACACAGATCCAGGAGTAGAAAAAACATTTGGAAATTTAAAAAAAATTATTCTTCTGTGCCCTACGACAGCTGGGATAGGCTCCAGTGCCCCCCGCGACCCTGAAAAGGATAAACGGAAGTGGATAGATGGACACAATTGAGACTTCCAAAAAGCAGACTCTATTTTAGTATGCCTAAAAATAAATGAAACCTAGATTTTCACACAGGCTCTTCTGACCTGGCTCTCTTTCCCTCAGACAGCTGAGCGACTCAGCAGGTGCGGACTCTGAGTGTGCTGCTCCAACTTGCACTATTAGCTCACTGTCTGATGACGGGACACCAGTCACAACGACTCCCCCAGCCATAGACCTGCCAATCACCACACAAGGTGAGGAAGAACAGAGAGGCTTGGTACATGCATCAGTTGTAATAGTGATCCAGAAATAAGACGCTATTCATCACTTTCATTCATGTAGATACTGTTGATGCTCCTTTACTGGGCGACCTGTCCGCTGACCTGCTGGGACTTGAAGCAGAGTCATGGAGTCTTGCAGTCACTGCCGAATTTTGTAGGCAACACGACAGACACACAATCAAACGCCAGGATGTTATTTATGGTGAGAAAATCCAGCCGGCCTGGAATTAACAATAAATTAACAATACTGTTTTAATATTTTATATAAAAGCACTGTATACTGTACAACCAGCATCTGTAATCATATAGCTGATTATGTCGGATTCTGTGGGCTGAGTGAAAAGCTAACTTTTTTGCAGTTTCCAAAGAAATGTGTTTCATTATTACTTGTACCACCAGTGTTGTCAACCTTTGTGTGTTAACATATCAAAATCCTGTGAAGGGCAGATGGTTTATTTTCAGCCTGTGAGAAACCTTTGCCAAACCTAAACATTGCATCTACAGTTTGAAACATAAACCCTGCCAGATATTTCAGTATCCCTTACCCAGTTTGGCTGTCCTCTTTCAGAGCTGATGCAGACCGAGCTGCACCATATCCAGACCCTAACGGTCATGTCGGAGGTGTTCAGGAGAGGCATGCTGGAGGAGCTGCAGCTGGATTGGGACTGTGTGGCCCGGATTTTCCCCTGTTTGGATCCCCTGCTGGTCTTCCACAGGAACCTCTTCAGAGCTCTGCAGGAACGCAGACAGGCTGAAACCCAAACAGAGAACTCCCAAAATTACATCATCCACAGGATTGGAGATATACTGCTTCAGCAGGTTAGTTGATATTTAGTTATGTAAAATAAATATACTCAGATGGACGTATGTGCTCAGCATCTAGTCTCTCTCAGTTCTCAGATGAAAATGCTGAGAAGATGAAAAACTTGTATGGAGAGTTCTGCAGTCACCACATCGAAGCTGTCAACGTCTTCAAAGAGCTACAGCAACAGAACAAGAAACTTCAAAACTTTGTCAGGGTAAGCCCCTGAATCCAGATCCACTGTTTTTTTGTTTTTTTTTTCAATTAGTTATATTACAGTTAAATATTTTGAGAAGCTAAAATTCTTTGTCTCTCACAGCAACAGAGCAATAACTCGCTGGTCAGACGAAGAGAGGTCCCAGAATTTATCCTGCTTGTAACTCAGCGCATCACCAAGTACCCAGTGCTGCTGGAGAGGATATTACATTATACCAAGGGTGGGTCTACTCTACTGTGACTTGTGCAAAACTGCAGATATGCAAATGTTAAGTCTGTTGCATATTTGTTGAAAGGAGAAGAACAAATGAAAAGCAAGAGGAAGTTTTAGTGATTGCATAACAAAATGTTGGCCTAAAAGTTTAGCATTTTAAACCACTTCTTAAAAAATTATTGATTTAAAGACCTAAAACGGAAATCTTTTTTAATACATTTTAATGCTGCTTATTTGTCTGTTATCAGTTAAGAGATCGTAACAAAAAGCTGCATTATTGAAAAGCTGTTTTCCAAATTGGATTATTCATATGACCTCTGGCTATTGTTTCTGTTCGTAGAGGGAAGTATAGAACACTCTGACCTGTCAACTGCCCTGGCTCAGATCCGTAATGTTGTTGCAGCAGTGGACCTGACTGTAAATAAATATGAGAAGTTTCAGGAGCTTCAGGAAGTGCTGGCCCGGCTGGAGAACAAAAGCTTTGCCAAGCTTAAGAATGGCAAGGTGTTTCGCAAACAGGACCTGCACAGCAAACATAGGGATCTGCAGCACAAAGGGCTGGTCTACTGGAAAACAGCCACAGGACGTCTGAAAGGTGGATATGAAATCATATCGGGATCTATGATGTGTTGTTTATTTAGGTTTTAGACAATCAAACTATTTGTGTCCACACTTCTCTTTTCAGATACGTTGGCTCTTTTGCTCACTGACATTCTAGTTTTCCTGCAAGAGAAAGATCAGCGCTTCATATTTGCTGCTGTGGTAAATATCAACCCCTCCCCCTGAAAAAAAAAGAAATCTTTTAAATCAAAGAAACTAGATTCAACTGTCTGTCCATGTGTCTCTGTCTATTAACCAATCTGGTTCAACCTACAGGACCAGAAGCCTCCAGTAATCCCTCTACAAAAGCTCATCGTCAGAGAAGTTGCCAATGAAGAGAGAGGGATGTTTCTCATCTCTGCATCCTCAGCGGGGCCAGAGATGTATGAAGTTCATACCACCAGCAGAGAGGAGAGGAATGCATGGATGAGACACATTCGACAAGCTGTAGAGAGGTACATGTAAGCACAAGTCAAACCTAGGGTGTTTGTGCAGCTTAGACGCCATGTGTAGGTCCGGTTAATGTGTGTTAACGATTGTCACAAATTACTAGCTGCCCTGAGGAAGAGGAGGAAGATGAGCGAAGTGCTGAGACCGAGGAAGCCAGGCAAGCTGCAGAAATGAGAATTCAGAAGATCACCAAGTTCCAAGGTAAAAAAGGAAAGTGTGTTTGAGACCAGAAGATTACTTTAGAGTTTATTTGTTCATATCACAGAGAGTTTGTGCAGTTATGAAGCATAACAAGACCCATTCCTCGTAATCTTTTCGTTCATTTTGTGTAGAAACGCTGTTGGGTCAAGACCAACGAATCTGCAACAGCCTGGAGGAGAAGTTACAGCTTTATGCTGAGCTTACAGAATTAACCCTCCAGTCACCAGAACCTGTACCACATCGCCACCTGCTGGTAGAATCGGTACCATACACCGACAGTGAGACACCAAGACAGGCCTCTTCACTGCTCACAGCTGCACTCAGAGAAGGTATAAAAGGTCGAGTGTGGCAGCAATTTTTGATTTTGGAGGGGATTCTAAATAAAGAAATGTTCTTGGGAAATAATATTTTAATGTAGCAATATAAGTTTAGTTGATTTCTTATAACGAAAATATTCGTTTTAACAAGTATATTAATTAGTATTACAAACTTGAATAAATTAGCAAATTATAAAAAAGTCTATATATCGCACGCTAATGTAGGAAACAACAAATAAATTGAAATAAAAGTGTTGCAAAACATTAAGTTTTGATCAAAATTGGCCTTTCCTCCAGCTGAAAACCTGATCACCATTCTCCAGGCTCGTGAAGGTATCGCTGTGCAGAGTCAGAGCTCTCCTGTCCGAGGCCCTGAGTGCTGCAGTTATAACAGCCACGGCAGCAGCATTCAGGAGTCTCCGTCTGAGCGTGAGTCACTGGCAGACACTGCAGCATTACATTTTCTGGGATATGTGTCACACTGCAGCTGATGTGTCAGTGTCTACTGTAATGTCTACTGTAATTTCTTGACCACATTGCATATATGCAAGCTGTCACATCTCCTTCCCTTGTCCCTACAGCGGATTATCTGAGCACGCTAAGCATGAGCTCCACCTCTCTTGGATCTGACAGTGAATTAGCCGGGATGGACAATTCGTTGTGGAGCTCCGCTGTTGAGCTGAGAAAAGGAGAGAACAAAGGGACACTGGTGAAGGTTCAACCTCTTTAGTCCCCCCATGAACAGTGTTTGTTGATGGATTAATATACATTACTGTTTCACTGTACTGACCCATTGTTTTCTGTAGGTGGCAGAGAGTGTCCAGAGCCTGACCCAACTTCTATACAGTCTACAGGTGAAAAGAACAAATTTTTTTTTTTTTTTTTTTTTTTGCCTGTCCCGTTTGGCTCTTTTGCCATCAAAATTGTGGTCTAAAGGCAAAGAAAGATGCCCAACGGATTTACTTGACCAAATTGACCATCCCAGCCTTGCCGTAATGGTCCATTTGATTCACCTTTTATTGTTTATTTTATTTTCACTTACTGAATACGGGACAGACTTGACTGGGGGAAAGAAGGGGAGAAAGGAAGAGGGAAAGAGAAACAGCTGAGAAGAGGGACGGGGGAGAAGGGCAAAAGACAAAGAGAAGAACAAATATTTTACCTAACTGATTGAAAGACTATATGTTTTATGTGATATAAGAATAAAACAGTTCAGCTAAAATACTTGTTACATGTTAACTCAGTGAGAAATAAATCTCTTAGGAACTTTTACTGGTTTCTTTTGCTAAATAGTGAATTTGTAATCTGCCATAACTTACATTTTCAGACTCTAAAATAAAGAGGTATTTAAAAGGTTGTAGATAGATATAGATAAGGGATTTCAAAGACTGTGCATCTAATAAAGCCTTAATAGCCTTAATATAGTCCCGATCAAAAGTTTAACACCACTTGAAAAATTGCAGAAATTCATATTTTGCATGGTTGAATCTTAACAAGGTTCCAAGTTGAGCTTGAACGTGCAACAAGAAGAAATGAGAGTGAGACAAAACACTTTTTCGAGCATGCAATTTATTGAAAACGATGCTTAAACTGAAGCAGGCTGTTTTACAGCTGATCAAAGTTTTAGGACCACATGACTTTTAAAGGCCAAATTCTGCCAGGTAGTCACACTGTCGTGACGTTTGTTTGCAAAGGCAAAAAAGATTCCCTTTTTGAATGTGGTTGGGTTGTTGAACTGCAAAAGCGGGGTCCATTGCTACTGAGGTGGGACGGAGTAAGACAGTCATGTGGAATTTTTTAAATGAGGGTTATGGAACAAAAAAGTCAAGTGGAAGACCCCCCAAAAATTTCACCAGCACTGAGCTGGAGGATCCAATTGGCTGTCCGTCAAGACACTGGACAATCCTTGAAATTAAGCCCATTCCTGGTGCCGACTCCAGCCCCATAACCGTGAGATGGCATCTGAGGTAGAGGCGTGGTCCTACCTCTGAAAAGCTGTAAAGCCTGTTTGAGTTTAAGCGTTCTTTTTAATAAATCGCATGCTCATAAAAATGCTTTGTCTCACACCCATCTCTTGTTTTTGCATGTTTAAGCGCTACTTGGAACCTTGTTAAGATCCAACCATGCAAATATGATTTTTTTTGCCATTTTTTAAGTGGTCTTAAACTTTTCATCAGGACTGTATGATGATGCTTATGTTACATTTAGTAACTGGAGTGTGATTAGTTGTCTCCTTATGTTTGCAGGCAGCTGTGACCCTCCAGGACAGCTGCTATGAAGTCCACCAGCTCCTTCTTCAGGAGGGAGAAGGACCTCAGCTCCGAACCCTCGCCTCCCTTCAAAGCAGCCTGGTATCAGTCACATCATACCCACTGAAAGCATTTTCTCAATGTAAAACCTTACACGTTTTGAGGAAGCTGAGTTACAGTGGGGCAAAAAAGTATTTAGTCAGCCACCGATTGTGCAAGTTCCCCCACCTAAAATGATGACAGAGGTCAGTAATTTGCACCAGAGGTACACTTCAACTGTGAGAGACAGAATGTGAAAAAAAAATACATGAATCCACATGGTAGGATTTGTAAAGAATTTATTCGTAAATCAGGGTGGAAAATAAGTATTTGGTCAATAACAAAAATACAACTCAATACTTTGTAACATAACCTTTGTTGGCAATAACAGAGGTCAAACGTTTACTATAGGTCTTTACCAGGTTTGCACACACAGTAGCTGGTATTTTGGCCCTGTCCTTAACACGGATCAGTCGTCCTGTCCCCTTGGCAGAAAAACAGCCCCATAGCATGATGTTTCCACCCCCATGCTTCACAGTAGGTATGGTGTTCTTGGGATGCAACTCAGTATTCTTCTTCCTCCAAACACGACGAGTTGAGTTTATACCAAAAAGTTCTACTTTGGTTTCATCTGACCACATGACATTCTCCCAATCCTCTGCTGTATCATCCATGTGCTCTCTGGCAAACTTCAGACGGGCCTGGACATGCACTGGCTTCAGCAGCGGAACACGTCTGGCACTGCGGGATTTGATTCCCTGCCGTTGTAGTGTGTTACTGATGGTGACCTTTGTTACTTTGGTCCCAGCTCTCTGCAGGTCATTCACCAGGTCCCCCCGTGTGGTTCTGGGATCTTTGCTCACCGTTCTCATGATCATTTTGACCCCACGGGATGAGATCTTGCGTGGAGCCCCAGATCGAGGGAGATTATCAGTGGTCTTGTATGTCTTCCATTTTCTGATGATTGCTCCCACAGTTGATTTTTTCACACCAAGCTGCTTGCCTATTGTAGATTCACTCTTCCCAGTCTGGTGCAGGTCTACAATACTTTTCCTGGTGTCCTTCGAAAGCTCTTTGGTCTTGGCCATGGCGGAGTTTGGAGTCTGACTGTTTGAGGCTGTGGACAGGTGTCTTTTATACAGATGATGAGTTCAAACAGGTGCCATTCATACAGGTAACGAGTGGGGGACAGAAAAGCTTCTTACAGAAGACGTTACAGGTCTGTGAGAGCCAGAGATTTTCCTTGTTTGAGGTGACCAAATACTTATTTTCCACCCTAATTTACGAATAAATTCTTTACAAATCCTACCATGTGGATTCATGGATTTTTTTCCACATTCTGTCTCTCACAGTTGAAGTGTACCTCTGGTGCAAATTACTGACCTCTGTCATCATTTTAGGTGGGGGAACTTGCACAATCGGTGGCTGACTAAATACTTTTTTGCCCCACTGTATGTCAACACATATATTGTTGTCCAGGAGCAGGAGAAGCAGAGGAGTATTGAGAAGAAAAAAGAGGAAGTGGAAAAGAAGGGTTTAGAGAGGAAGAAAGAAGAGGTGGATGAGGTGCAGAAACTCCAGGTGAAGCTGAAACAAGAGCAACAACGTTGGGACAAAGAATGTCTGGCCAGAGAGAAACAACAGGTTAGCTTCATGCTCGTGTTCTTTAAAAGTGATTTTATGTTTCTCAGTCACTTGTCTTTCTGGTCTCTCTGTCTTTGTTTCATAATAGTTTGGTGGGGCACAAAAAAGCTCGGTTTAGTTATGAGTCTACGCCAATGACTGCAGAAAACAGTCATTGGTCTACACCCATTTCTTTGATCTTTACCAGGTTATAAATAGATCACATTTAATTAAAGCAAACAAAAGCAAACTGCAGTGCTAGATGAGACACTAGACTCTTGATAAATAAAATACATTTTACATTTTCTATAATTACTTCAAATTTCAGTAACAAAAACCGGAAACATGTCATATACGAGCAAAATGTGTGACCTGTGAATTTCTTTTTCAAGATAAGATATTTTTAAACATGTGTTGTAACCTCATTTTCATAGCTGCATGTGCATCTGCCATTTTCTGTTATCTTATTCAATTTCCTGTGCTGCTGTTGCCATGGTTATATTTTACTAAGTGCTAATATGGAACAGGTCAAAAAGGCTGTTACCTGCTTTCAAAACCTCAACTTAAAACCCAAGTTGTGGTTAAAGTGCTTAAGTTTCAAATATAGTATTAATCTTTAGACCTAAGCAATGTATGAAGTCTGTTACAACAGTAGAATAATAAGCCTTGCATGCTTACAGAGTGAACAGGAGACTTTGCTGGAGCAGCGGGAGCAGCAGTGTCTTCTGGAAGCTGAGCGGCTGCGCTGTGAGCGTGAGGAGCTGGAGGCCCAGCTGCTGGAGTACCAGCAAAATCTGGACAGACTGAGGGAGGGTCAGAGGAGTGTAGAGAGGGAGAAGGAGAAGATCGAAGCGCAACAGAGACTGCTCCAGAGCTGGAGACATAGCCGCCAGAGCAGCCTGCCTGTTATGATTCCACTGGGTGAATACAAGGTAATTCAGAAAGCGGGAGATGATACAAGAAAGTGCATTAATGCAGGGGATAAAAGTACAGAAAGATTCAAGTAACAAAATAGATAAATACATAAATAAATGAAAACAAAACTAGGAACGATAGAAAAAATAAAGCCAAAAGAATTTGTCACCTCTCCTTCTATTTCATGTCATTTTGATGTCCTAGGGGTCTACCCACAGCCGCTCAGGGAGCCTGGATGGCAACTGTTCAGTGTACAAGAATGAGGCAGCTTTGCTCACCTCACTCCAACAGAACCACCTCCACCAGCCCACCAACAACAACCAGCACCAGCATCCTCTCTCCATGCCAAGAAAAAACCACGAAGACCCCCTGCACAGTTCCACCTATTCGACCAACCTCGGCCTCAGTGCCAGCCTCTACAACAGCCTCAACACCCTGCTGAGCCAGACACACAGCAAACAGCCGCTGGATGGCATGACATACCCGAGCTACAGTAACAGTCATGACTGTCCTCAGGCCCTGAATGACTCCATCCACCCCTTTGGCAGCAGGATCACTACACACTCACAGGAGACCAACACTTGTAAGACTACTTACTATATATAAAGCATGGTAGAAAGTGCATGCCTTTTTAAATGAGTATTGTACATATTATGCTTTTTCCAGCCCTCATAAACAACATCTTTGTCTTGACAGTTGAAAGTGATTCTTTTGACTTCCTGCAGTGGGTGTCTGGACCCACACAGGAACGTGGACACACACTGGACCCTGATCTGTGGCACTGTATGTGTCTCATTTGACATTGCCTTGCTAAACCTCATGTTCCTGCGAGGTGCTGTGATATTATTAACCCATCCACTGCTGTGCATTTCTCTGCTTATTTCAATCAGAACTCTTGAATTCCTAAGTCTGTGTCTTTAGATACAGAGAAGCTCCGCTGCTGGATGATGCTGTGGCCTTATTAAAAAGCAGAGACCCCAAAACTAAATCTGAGCCCTGGCTAAATGAAACAACTCATGCCTGTCAGATGTGAATGCCAAAAAGCTGAAGGAAAGTGGGGGAAAAAGGACATGCCTAAAAGCTGCTTTTGACACAGTGAATTATAGGATTTTAAATATTGATTCTCACATTTCTCAAAGAACGTTTTGTGTTAGAACTTGATTTCAGATCTTCCTCTGCTCCTTTGTCTTGTGGGGTTCCGCAGGGCTCGATACTTTAGAAAGCAGAAAATTGCTTTCAATTGTTATGCAGATGATACTCAGATTTATATGCCCCTAAAACAAAAGGATGTCTACTCCATACAACATGCGACCGTGGCTCAGGGGATTAGGAAGCTCATCTGTAACCCGAAGGTTGCTGGTTCGATCCCTCTGCTCTCTCTGTCCTGGTCATTGTGTCCTCGGGCAAGACACTTTACCCTACCGCCTACTGGTGTTGGCCAGAAGGGCAGATGGCGCGATATGGCAGCCTCGCTTCTGCCATTCTGCCCCAGGGCAGCTGTGGCTACAACTGTAGCTGCCTCCACCAGTCTGGAGTGAATGAATAGTGGAATTGTATGGCGCTTTGGGTGCCTAGAAAAGCGCTATATAAATGCAATCCATTATTGTCATACAAACAGCTAAGTGCTTTGAGGAATCAAATGAGTAGATGGCGCTAAACTTCCTAAATTTTAACGAAAATAAGACAGAAGTTGTGTTTGGGCCTTGTATCACTGGTGGGCCTTTTCCTATCGACATAAGCCCGCTGGCACAGTACATAAAGCCCGCTGGCACAGCCTGGGGTTTTAGGATGGACAATCAGATCGGTGCACTGGGATAATCCAGCTTCTTTTAGCTGAAACAGCTGGTTAAAATGAAAAACATTCTGTCAAAAGATCACTTTGAAACAGTAATTCATGGCTTCATTATGTTTGTGTCCTCTCTGTCCCCTCTTAAGCTGGTGCAAAATGCCCCAGCACGACTTTTAACTGAAACACGAAGAGAGAGCATATTACTCCTGCTTTATCCTCACTGCACTGGCTGCAGACCCATTTTAGAGTACATTTTAATATATATATATATATATATATATTGTTGTTGTTTTTAAGTGCTTAAATGGCCTTGCCCCAGCTGACCTCTCTGAGCTGCTGCACTTGCACTCCCCTTCCCGGTCACTCAGATCAGCTCACCAACTGCTCTTGGATGTCCGAGGACACGGCAGCTGCTCATGGGGACAAGGCTTTTGTTGTAGCAGATCCCAACTTGTAGAGTTGGGAGCTGGATGGGCCTCCTCAATCTCAATATTTAAATCTGCTCTTAGGTTCCCTGACTAACTTGTTTTGCCAAACAAAGCACCTCTTTTGTTGGGCATTTGACCCAGTTTGAAATTTTTATTTGATTTAATTTTGTTTAAATTTTTATTTTATTTTATTTCTACTGTTTTTACTGATGTGTCATGTTGATGTCCTTATTTTGTTTAGTAATTTTTATATACATATATATTTTTCCTTTTTTTTGTATTCTTTAAATTGTATAAATAATACAAAACCACTGACCAAAACTTTGGTGTTTCTAAAGGGCTTTATAAATAAAGTTGGCTTGACTTGACACTTTGTGTTGTTCTTCTTTCAGCAAACTTCAGACCAGTGGTGGACAAACAATCCCCGGATCTGTGGAGGTCAGAGGTCACAGGGCATAGACTTTATGAGGACGGCTTCTCTTCCTCTCACTCTCTTAACCCTCTCCTCCCCCCTCAGGCGTACCTCTCTCTCGAGGGGCAGAATAGGGATGAGGGAGTTGAGGAGAACATTGTTTACCTCTAAAGGTCCATGAGAGAAAAATAAACAATATAGGCCACCAGTTGTATACTGAACAAACAATAATATGTCTGTTGCTTAAATGTGTGTGTGTGTGCATATATGTCCATGTAAATATGATGGATTTATGTTCATCTTTTAAAATCGGAGAGATCAAATATAGAGGTAATCACAGGGAGAAAGTATAAACCGACTGTACAGTATGTGCCTTTATCATTGTATGTTGTGAACTTTAACCATTCTCCTCCTGTGTGATCAAACCATTGTGCCTTTTCACAAACAAGCTCTTTGTAAATCAGCTTTTATATTTGTACTTCTCGTGTTTTCACTTCTACCACAAATCTTTTAAGTATCTGTGCACTTGGTTTGATGACAAAGGTACCTTTGTGCTACAAACCTTTTGACTTCAAATACAAGAAAGTCAGGACAGATTAAAATTGATGTAATTTACGTCTTGAGCACTTAAAATGAAATAAGAATATATGAGAAGCCAATCAACCCCTTTTTTAAACTATATATAGATTATTTCTCCAAGTGATCTTTAATGATATTTATAAGGGATTGTGGGCCTCTACGAGAAATAAAAATAGACCTATATTGTGTATAAATATGAAATACGTGTATAGTTTTTCGGAGCGGCTACCTATGCACAATATGTTGAATTGTTTTCTCACTTAAGTGCCAAAAATATATTGCTGTCTGATGCTGTAATGTCTGTGAAGAGAGGGTGTATTTTTTTCCCCTGTTCCTTGAAATTTCAGATAATTTATTGCTTAAAAATAGCTTCATGCACTGTCAACGTTTATAAGATTTTGTTTGAAAATTTGACTTGTAATCTTCATAATCAGAACTGTGTTATCATATTGTGTGTGTGTGTATATATATGTAATATATATATGTGTATATATATATATATATATATATAAAACTGTTGTGGCAAACATCTGTTTTTGGTGCATTCTTACTTATGTGAAAAACGGCACAGCACCATTGGTTTAACATTTAAACACTCCTCTCTTGACTTCCGATTATACATTACGCAACACTCGCACTTCTACTCATACTAACACTTGCTGCTGACTTATTAGGGTTTCAGTTGGCGTGCTCAGTGAAAAACGGTTCACATGAGAGGATGATAAATGTCAGGAAATCCTTTTTCAGCCTTTTCGGGTTGTATCTGATATTTTCGAACACTGAATGTTGCTTTGACGATGGTAAGTTGGGTTCGTTTACGTTCTTTCTGATCATTTTAAAGTTCTCTCAATATGTCGTCTTGATGTGTGCTCAGTCACAGGTGAAGAAATTCTGGAAAGTTGGTTCTGTTCATTGTCTAAACAGGACCAACATTCTGGGACCCTGAATGTGTAACTTTACATCCTTCTGTTCTGTCATACGCCAGGCTGTTATCTGCCAAAACCAAACATCACTCTGAAAGCTATTAATGACAAGCAGACCCTTGTGGTGAGCTGGTTGGTAAAACACAGCAGTTTTGTGGGTGACATTTATGAGATCGAGCTCAGCCGCACTGAACAGCACACCGTTATTTACACTGTGAGTATTGAGAGGTGTGTTTTCTGTTTTTAATGCTGTTTAAAAGTCATAGAATACAGTCAGAATGTTACATATAAAAGATAATTTGTATTTTTTCTGCCAGGTCATCACAGAGAAAGACAGAATCTTTTTTTTTTCCATTACCACCACATTTAATTGATTCTGTAATCCTGCTTTTAAGACCTACCAGTGTTATTATGAACAATTATTTCCTGTTTTTTAACCTAGAAAAATGTGAGCGTATCACCTGGAGTTTCGGCCGAATACACATGGACATGGATCTCTGATCTGCCTCTGGAGTGTGTTGATCACTCTGTCAGAATGCGATACTATAATCAGTCTGACCAGAGTCCTTGGAGCAACTGGATAACCAACTCTGGTGAGATGTTATGTCAGCCTACGTGTTTTACTGATGAGGTTAAAAAGCAGCAGTTGTCGTTTTCTTAGGAATGAAACGTTTCTCAACATCTGCAGTAATTGCAAACGTCTCTTTCAACATATATCTTACGCATACAATGCAAATATGTACATGGTTGGGAAATAAGGTGTTGTCTGCAACACTCTTTTTTTTTTTTTTAGTTTACTACCTATAAGGGAAGTAAAGTAAAAAAAAAATGTAATAAAAATTAAACTTTTTAAAAATGTTATAGTTTCTGTGGGTCATCAGTCTGGACTCAAGGCAGGGTTGTTGTTTTTTTGTAATAGCCAAGCGAGTCCAACAGCGAGTCTGTTTGGCATTGTCTTGTTGAAATAAGTGAGGCTTTCACTGAAAAAGACATTTCATAGATGCATTTATTACGTATTTATCTTTTAGAATGTTGGTTATCTACAATTAATCAGGCAAAATGTGACTGAAATGTCGACTCTCAACTTCAGGGTTTACATGAGCTATTATATATATTATTTAAACTGCATTTTGTTGCCTTGTACTTGTGACATGTGCAATGACAATAAAGTTGAATTCTATTCTATTCTACTATATTATACAGCAATTTTTAAATATAATTTCCCGTTTTCAATGACTCAAAAGGAATCGGGCACATTTACTACTGGACACAATTTTAAATATATAGATTTTTGTTAATTCTTGGATGCAAATTATTTGGAGTCAATGACAGCCTGAAGTTTAGAAACCATCACATCACCAAGTGCTGTATGTTCTCCCTCCCACTGTTTACTGCAGTTTGTTGCTTGTTTTTCTGTCTCTGTGACATCCTGTGTCATAAAACTGCTTCTTCCAGCAATCATATCATGTAACACTTACAGTCGTGTCCATGTCATAACATTGCCTTTACCAGGTGTGACAGAATACTTTACTGCGTAAAAACATATTTTTTCTCTTTTGTGTTGCTTATCCTTGTGGTCAGACATAATGTTTGACAGAATACTTTGAGTCAAAAGGTGTTTATTTCTTCTTCTTGGACTCTTTTCTTGGAGGGAGGGGTTGTTAAGTTATGTAAATTCTAATCGATTTCATCTTTCGTCTAAACAACCATTCTTCCGTTTCTTGGAATCTGTATAGTCCTCAGGTACGACGTCCCTCATGAAGTTAAAAGAAATTGCCCATGCCGTATTGCACTAATCCAACCTGATATCATTAAGGATGGTGAATGAACGACACACTAATGACAAATCAGATGGCCTCTCTCCTCAATAAGCTGGAGGATGCAATGTTCATCATTTCCAAAAAAGAAAACAAAAGTCTGAAAGCTTTGATTGGTCAGACTACAGAACAGTTTGCCACGCAGCCTTAATCCACCTTAATGACCTTGGGTGCAAAGAAAGCAGAGGCATTTCTGAATCCCCTTTGTTTTTTGTGTCTTTGTCAGTGCAACAATACAATTTTTGTTCCCCTTTTAAGAACCCTAGAACATACCAAGGGATTATGCATGAAATTCTGAACAGCTCTTCATCAGACTGCACTGTAACTTTACTTTGTCTTGCAGGATTCAAACCAAACGATAAGATCCACATTTTCCCCTCCAGCCGTGTGCTGAGGCAGGGCAGCAGTGCCATGTTCTGCTGTATTCCCCCAACAGGGGTGAACGTTAAAAGAATGACCTTCAGGAATGAGGAATACCGTCTTTTGAGCATTGGAGGCGGAGTAAAAGCTATTACTGTAAACAACCTCACTATCCCAAAAGCAATAATTAAGCATTTGTTACTGACCTGCGATGATGCAACAGGCAAAAGTTTTCCTGTCTTGAACTATATCAGTTGTAAGTTTGAATCTTTCTTTTTTTGTATTCTTTATTAATTTAATGCAGAACTTGTACATGTATAACTGTATATGTATATGTGTGTATATTGTAGTTCCACCCGAGAAACCCAGAAACCTCAGCTGTGTAACCTTTGACATGGTATCTGTCAGCTGCACCTGGGATTCACCCAGAAAGCGACTCCTGCATGATCGCAACGTGCAAATTTACACTCTCCACATAGAGTAAGCACATGAAGTACACACCTTATATTGTAACACAATGTAAGGCATAGATGGCAGTGATTTTCATAATATTGGACTGATTCAGTGCTGTGGAAAAGTTTTGAGCCACCAGCCATATTTTTATATTTTGTTTCAAAGGAGCGACACTTATTGAGAAATTTTGAGGTTTTCTGAATGTCATATAAGGTTTTTCTGGCATATATGAGCATGTTGTGCAGTGTGTTCCCAACAAATTTGAGGAAACTGGAAAACTGGAGTACAAAAAAAGAAACAGCAGCCCCCCCCACCCCCACCCCCCCAAACCAAAGTATCTACAGCAGATAGCTCAAAGTCACGTCTCCCTGAAAGGTCATCAGTACAAATTTCATAGGACACGAAAGATTTATTAACCCTAATATAAAGTAATCAAACCATAAATATTATTTCACAAAAGTGTAAGCTGATGTGCTGGATGTGTTTGACGTCTTTTCCAATTCTATTGTTTATTAAAAATACAGAAACTCAGACAAGGCTCCCTTCACCTGTGAGCAGTCATCATGTACTTTTCCAGCTGTGCCACACCTGCAAAATTATAACATCAGTGTGTGGGTGAAGGACAAGCTAGGAGAGGAGATGGAACGTTATAGCTTCAACATCTCTGACAGAGGTCAGGGGTCATCTTTGTGTATTACAACATATTCTCAGTTATGTTTTTGAAGGCATAAAGACACGTACATGTCAATTTAAACTGCTCTGTGGTTGATTCTTTCACAATTTACCTACACTGTGTAGTGAAATCAGCGTCAGTGTTGTTTTTGTACTGTTTGAATGTTCACTGCACAACCAGAAAATACACTGATATAAGATACATGGTTCGTGTGTGTGTTGCCATTAGTGTTTCCTGTTGTGAAGTCGCTGAGAGTGAACCGCGGGGTGACAGACGCCACAGTGTCCTGGAGCATGCAGGAAAGCTTGACTCGTATGAACCTTATCTGTCAGGTTGCTACAGTCCCACTCGGCACCATGGAGGTGAATTCATTTAAGTTGACAATAATAATCATCAAACTGTTGAGTGTAGATTTGACATTTTAGTGCATGTTTTTTTCCCCATTTACTTCTGTAACAGCTGAGGTGCAACAACATTATGAGCAGTTTCTGCGACACAAAACTGGAGCACCTGGTTCCCAACACGAAGTACAATGTCAGAGTACGCTGCACTGTCAATGGACGACTGTGGGGAGAAGGGGCAGAAGAAACCTTCATTACAGGTAAATATAAATATAATTAGAAAAAATGTTGTTTTACAAATATCATATCGTGTTTAAGTCCAGATTTAATAAAGTGTGAGAAAGACTAAAATTATTGAAGGGCAAAAATTAATTTTCAGTGTTTAGCTTTTATCTGCAAAATGATGCTGCATGAAGGAGCAATTATTGCATACAAACATATTTTTCTTTTCTCTTGTGTTCCTTATCCTTGTGATGGGTTTGTTCATTTGAAAAGAGACTTAAATGCAACATTTGTGTTTGCAGTTGTTTTTCTTAACATGATCTTCACATGAAAAGTCATCAGTGCACAACGATTTATTAAGCCCGTTATAGAGTAATCAAACTACAAGTATTACTTCACAAAAGAGCAAGCTGACACTTTGCTGGATGTGTTTGAGGTCTCTTCCAATTCTCTTGTTTGTTAAAATTACAAATACTTGAAAATATCAGTAAAGTAAAAAGCAAGAGCTTAGCAACAAACTCCCAAAGAACTTTCATTCTTTCATTTTCTTTCATTCCCCATGTACTATCAGACTTTGATACAACACTTTTCTTTTCTTACTGACCACTCAAAGCCACATTTCACCATATATTTTAATCTACATGCTGTAAGTACTTTATCTACTGTGGCCAATTTAGAATCACCAACTAACCTAACAAGTCTTGGTCTCGGCTTGCTTTGGTACATACAACAAACAAACAAAGTGCTCTGGTTCAATGATCTGCTGCCTGTTATGCTTTAAACAAGTCATTTTCCTCAGATCCACTGGTGTCCTTGGATTTATGGAGAAGAATACAGCCGCTGTCTAACTCGCGCACTCGTCAAGTTACTCTGATGTGGAAGCCAGTAAGTCATTTTTCTGTGCCCTTTAAGCACAAATACTTGGTGGAATAGTACTCTGGTTTTAGAGAATATACAGTATGTCACCGTTACCTTGAACATCCTTCACCCTTAATTACTAATTTATTCTCAGCATATTGCTGGCACAGCAGCCACAATAAACATACAAGAGTACACGGTTCAGTGGTCACAGGAAGGCCAAACAGAGTCGAAGAACAGCAGCGTGGGCCAGGCAGTGGTGTCCATTGGCCCAGGAAAGTGTGACTTCACTGTCCAGGCTGTCCTCCCCTCTGGCACCTCCATCCCCGCCAATATCACCATCCCACCAGCAGAGCACAAAGGTGAACAGCTTCTCTACACCCAGAGTCTCTTAAATTTAAATGCTTACTTAAACATTTAACTGTTTTTTTTCCTTTGATAAAACAAAGAGTTACAAAAGGGTTAAAAGGGACTTTTTAAAAAACGTTTAAGACTGATTATAACAATTTCAAGTAGTCCAGCCTAGAAATGTAAATGTATTAACAACAAATATCTCTGTTGTTTGTTTCCTTGAATTAAAAAACTAAAAAAGTGAAACAACGAGTGTCACTAGAGATTAATAACAAGTATGATTCAATGCAGAGAGGTCTATTAACACATAGTGAGTGAGGAAGAAACACCCAGTGCATCATGGGAATCCCCCGCAGTGTACGCCTATTGCAGCATAACTAAGGGAGGATTCAGGGTCATCTGGTCCAGCCCTAACTATATGCTTTAGCAAAAAAGGAAAGTTTTAAGCCTAATCTTAAAAATAGAAATAGTGTCTGTCTCCTGAATCCAAACTGGAAGCTGGTTCCACAGAAGAGGGGCCTGAAAACTGAAGGCTCTGCCTCCCATTCTACTTTTAAATACTCTAGGAACAACAAGTAGGCCTGCAGAGCGAGAGCGAAGTGCTCTTATAGGGTGATATGGTACTACAAGGTCATTAAGATAAGATGGGGCCAGATTATTTAAGATCTTGTATGTGAGGAGCAGAAGAATTCAATTCTGGCAACGAATGGAAGCCAATACAGGAAAAATCTGCTCTCTCTTTCTAGTAACCTGTTAGTACTCTTGCTGCAGCATTTTGGATTGACTTAAGGCTTTTTAGGGAGTTTTTAGGACATCCTGATAATAATGAATTACTGTAGTCCAGCCTAGAAATAAGAAGTGCATGAACTAGTTTTTCAGCATCACTCTGAGACAGGATGCTCTAATTTTAGCGCTATTGCACAAATGGAAGAAAGCAGTCATACAGTTGTTTAATGTGCACATTGAAGAACATATCCTGGTCAAAGACAACTCCAAAATTCCTCACAGTGTTACTGCCATCAAGAGTAAGCATCTGGTTAGATACTGCATTTCTAAGATTTTTATGGCAGAGTACAATAACTCAAGTTTTATTAGAATTTAGAAGCAGAAAAACACTTTGCATTTTCAAATCTACTCAGCCAGGTTCTAAAGTCCTGAGTTATTTTGCTTTGTTTTGGACTTTTCCCCCCAGAAAATCTCCCAGTACAGAAGCGTTTAGACAGCACCAGCGAGGGTGGTTTCAATCTGACATGGGAAGATCAGAGCACTGCCACCTGTGGCTATGTTGTGGAGTGGTGTGTGCTGGGAAATGCAGTGCCTTGCACTCTGCAGTGGAAAGTGCCAGAGGGAAATAATGCATTGTTATTACATGCTAGTAAGTTTTACTGTTGTTTTCATTCAGCAATTAATGTAAATACATTTACTCTTGTTTAGCATTCACTGTCATATTTTTATTTTTAGGTGAATTCCAAGCAGGTTACAGGTATACATTTTATATTTATGGATGCACAGACAATGGATATGGACTACTGGAGATACAGACTGGTTACTCACAGGAATTCAGTGAGTTTTGTTATTGCGTGTGTTTGTGTGTGTGTGTGTGTTGTATTCATTTATTATGTATAGAAGAGACATTTGAGGCTGAGCGCTGTGTTTTAGCCACTGAAAATTAGAAGTATTCTAATGTCATAATTCTTCTTACAAAGTGCAGTTAAGATTGACTCTCATGTGATTATACTCTTTGTCTGTTCTGGTAGGTTCCCAAGTTTGTCAGAAATACCATAATTTTTTTAAAATTAATTTTTGACTCTGCATAGCACCAAAGTAGATTTTAAAATTAAATATATGATTGAAGTGCAGACCTTCAGCTTTAATTAAAGGGGTTTAACAAAAGTATTTAGTATATACCTCAAGTATTCAACCTGAATTATACAATGTTCCCTGTTTTCTGAAACTGAAAAACAAACAGTTCCAGGGCCATGAGGCCTGTTTCCTCATTATTCCACGACAAATTAAGTAGATAAAAGATGTGGAGTTTAAACAGAACCAGTTTTTCTTGACTTGTAGGTTTTCTGACAATCTCGGCTGCTTCAATTGCTTATTGTGATCCAAGAATGATACCATGATATTGAGACTGGGACTCTGTAAGCATCATGTCATCTTTAGCTTTTTACCTTGTTCTTCTTTTAAGTCTCTGGTCTCTAGCACAGAATAGGATGGTGAGAAAACTTCTATCATAGTTTGGATCTGGAATGTGCAGTTGAAAGTAAACGTTTTTATACACTGTAAAAAAAAATCTTTTTTTTTAAACTGTAAAAAAACAAAACATGAAACTTTTTTTTAACAGAGGTTGCTTTTAATGGTAAAATTCAATGTGTTTACAAAACACAGAAAAAAGCAATAATCCTTAAAAAATTAATACAGAGTAGTCCTTTATTTTAAAATGGTACATTGTACTGTACGTTTACCATTTTTACAGAGTAGTAGTTAAAATTTTGACACAGGATATCCTATCTTTGACTAATAGGGGCACCCTGTAAACAAGATAGTCTTTCCTGTTTTGCAGTTCTGATATGCAGAGTGGAGTAATTACTGTGATGCAATCATCTGAAGAGCTACATGTTTAAATAACAAAATACCATATTAGTATAGGTATTTTATAGAAGTTGAGGTTTTGAACTCCGGGGAAACTTTGTTTTGAGAAACTGCATTGTTGCTTTGACACCAGCTAAGCTGCAAATGTTTTAATTAGTTCGGCCTTCCTTCCTCATTACTATCTCCTGTTTCTCAGATTCTGTTCAGCGCCCAAGTCTGGTTGAACCTGTTCAGAGTACTTCCTCTTCTGTGACACTGGAGTGGCATTACAATGAAGATGATCCAGCTCAGCCAGCATTCATCATGGGGTACCTGGTTACAGTGCAGGAAATAGGATCTGTTTTGCTGCCAGGTCAGGTTGCGAGAGAGTGTGGAGGAATAAACCAGCAATGTTGATCTTCTTCATCTTAATCTCAGTCTGTGGACGTGTTCTAATTATTTACATGACTGAATTTATTTTGTATTTCTGGGCAGTGTCAGATAAACCTGATTTGAGTTAAACTTAGTCAGGATGGTGCCCAGCACAATTATTTAATCTGTGTATCATCCTGTGTACATCTAGATGGGTCCAATGTCTCAGTGGCAGAGCCCCACGTGAAGTTTGTGACCATAGAGAGTCTGAAGGAGAACACAGAGTATACTTGCTCTGTGAGTGCTCTCACTAAAGAGGGGCCTGGGCTACCAGCCAGCATTACCTTCAGAACCAAAAGCAACTGTGAGTTTTAAAACACGCAGGGGGATCCCAGAGATACCGCTACTGAACTGTATTCTTTCCTGGGAGAACCTTTGATAGAAGATGTCAACTTCCAGTGCATGAAGTAATTAATTTCAACTTCTTTTTCCTCCTGTAGACTCTTCTCTCATAATCAAGGTACTGACTCCCATCTTTTTACTCATGGGCTTCACTGTTCTCCTGTGGTCCCAAGTGAAAATGTGAGTAAGGTCATCTTTCAATAGAGACCTAAAGATAGAATCCTGAAGATGATGATATAAACCATTTTGAACTCTTTAAAAAAAAAGAAACTATCTGTTTCAGTGTGAGGAGCAGGCTGAAGGAGATATTTATTTACCCTGTGGATATGAACATTAAAACTCCAGAGTTCGAAAGCTTCCTGCATGAGGTATGAGCTAATCACAGAGAGCAAAAAAAAAAAAAAAAAAAATGCACAAAGAGGAAATATCCAGCCTAGGAAGGAATGATATCTATTTCTGACACAAGATTCTAGCTGCTCAGCAGTCCTAGGTCTTTGTCATATTTTTGTTTCATCATAAACCAAATGTTTTTCCACTGATGGACTGCAGGCAAGCCAGTTCAGCCAGCCGATTCTCCCTTTACAAAGCAACGTTGTTATAATGACTGCAGTATGCAGTTTAGCATTGTCTTGCTGAAATATGTAAGGCCTCCTCTGAGAAAGATGTCTGAATGGGTGACAGTGTTGCACCAAAACGTGTAGATCAATTGCATAGACACCTATTCCCCCCTAATACCATCAGAGATGCAGGGTTACGAACTGAGTGCAGATAACAAACCAAACGGTCCTTCTCCTCTTTAGGTCCACAGAAGACAACAGCATTTCTGTGTTGTCTTCACGTTTGGCTTGTTCTTTGCATGGTAGAACTGTAACCTGTCAAAGATTTCTGGAAGTCTTCCAGTGCCCTTGCAGTGATTTGCAGGAATGAATCATGCCTGTTTTAAGTCAATTTCACCTGAGGGCCCAAAATTTAAAGCCATCCAATAAGATAATAATCAAAGTTTTCATTAGTTGTCCAAACATTATAAACAGATTGGTGAATCTCTGCCTATCTTTACTTCTGAGAAACACTGCCTCTCTCAGATGCTTTGAGACATGCTGCTACCATCAGTCTAAACCTTTGATTCCCCCGCCCCCGCCTAACTAGGTTTGTGTTTATATTTGGATTTGTGCCTGTTACTTAAGTTATCATATCTTCTTTGCACAGACTGATCAGTGGCTGCAGTCTCAGAAGCCAGAGGAGTGCATCAGCTGTGACATCCAGATTTTGAATGGCAGACCCTCTCTAAATGAAATAACCGCACTGAGAGATTCTGAGCTTATGAATGAACCATGCTCTCCTAGTTTGCAGTCCTCGCTTTCATCTTCATCACCTTCTTGCATGCTGCTCGAAGCAAATTACTGTCCACAGTTAGCTACTCTGCCCTGGGACAGACCAGCCTCTCAGCAAGTCACAAGCCTGATGAACAGGAGTTACTTATACACTTTGAAGGAGGGTTACTCTGAACCACCTAACGTTGTATTCAGTGAAACCAAATCAAGCTTTGAAGCTTCTGACTGCCCCCTTGAATCATGTGGTGTCATATATGGTTATATCGCCAATGATTCTTTATAAATACTGAGTCAAGTCTGACTCAGTATTTCTTCCTGTCCCATACCGTAAATACAGAATTTGTTTATTAGACATATTGTGAATCAGCTATCCTGTATTCATGCTAAACTGTAAATTGCAGAAGTGGTTTTGTTTAAAAATGATATTATATGGGTGTTATCATAACAAAGAATTAGTAGTGCACAAAACTCAAATCAGATTGTCTAAAGTTTGATGTGAGAAGAGAAACAAAAACTCAGGATTTTGCTCAACTGTGAAGGAACTGGAGATGTTATCTACAGGATGTAAGTGCTGCAACAGATAAGGTAGATGAGCAGGCTTAGATGTTTGCATATTTTCTGAGCATGACTTTTTAACATAGCTTGTGATGCAGAAGTTAATGGGATGTAGGTATAATGCTTGAAGTGCCATGCTATATGAATCTATAGTTAAAAACGCGACTCGTGTCGCATTGCTATTAGCTCATTTGGTTCAGCAGGTGACTCATGTGTCCTTTGAAATGAAAACATGAATAAAGTGCTTTTCTATATAAATGTAAGAACATTATTAGAGGTATTAGTTTAGGAATTTTTAACACAGCCATCTTTTCACCTTTTCTCCATATCCTTTTAGACATCCCAGCCCTGTCTGATTCTGTGGCATGCATGCTCACATTCACACTAGATTAACTTGGCTCAACTTGTTTTCTTTTCTTTTCAGAATCCTATTAAATGGCTTTCTTTTTATTTTCAAGCATTATTAAAATATCAGTTTTCTTTTGTCATGAAGGTTGAATTAAAAAAAAAAAAAAAAAAAAGGAAAATTAGAGGAAATGTTTAATCATCATTTCTCTGGAATTTCTCGATCAGTGACTCATAATTGGAATTTTACACTTCAGCTCAGGTCTACTTGTTGTAACAGGTTGTTCAGCAAATTCTCACCTAAGTTTACATGCATTGTGTTCTATACAGTTATTATGCAGTTAGCACACCGGGTACAGCTCATAATCTAATTTAATACAAAGTAGATTCAGGTTGTGTTCTATCGTCTTGCACATTTACATTTTACAGTTGAAATTAGTGGGGGGTTTTTTTTAGCTCAGTTATTTCTAAGCCTTCTAGGAAACTGAGTGAAGTCTATAGCATTTCAGACTCCAGTTATGATTCTATTTTAAGATCACACCTTTTGATAACATGTTGATTTATAAACTGTTTCAACTATTGGTCAAAAACAAATTGTAAGTACTAAGTATTTGTACTCATATTAGTTTTAGTAACTAACACAAAGTTGCAAAAATGCCCTTCTGACAGGTTGTTCAAATAATACCTTGTATAAGGCAGAACTCACACATTCACCAAATACTTTTCATAAAAAGTAAAACATGACAATTAGGACATCTTAATTAAATCAAGTCCTATCCTTGTATATTCACTGTTTCTGCTGTTAATCAAACCACACATCTGCCTTTTTTCCATGCCTTTAAATCAAATGCAATCAAGCCATGACTGGTTTGGATAATTCAAATGTGGAGTATCATATATATTCATATTTAAAATCAAAAGTTTCAGTATCTCTACTGAAATCTATTCAAGCTTCCTCCACCTGACACTTCTCCCCCACATTTGCTCGTTATGAAGAGCCAAGTGTCAAAAATGGTTAAAATGAGTCACATCTGAGTTGATATGACAGAAATAACTGCTCAGACTTAAGAAAATGTGGTTCATCAGAGACATGCAGTATAGCATATGTATATGTGTATAGCATAGAAAAGACCAGAAATACTTTTTCTCCTCCTTTGCTTCTTTCACATAGATTTAAATTGAGTCACACAGGACTACATGACTGGTAAATCAGAATAGATTCCTCATTACAGTCACATGAGCACTTAAGCTGTCGATTACTTTTTTTCATTAACATTTCTGCATGAATTCTGGAGAAAAAAAGACCAAAAGAAAGAAAAACAGGTGCTGTACAGCCTGAGAGATATTGAAACTATTGACTCAGAACTTTACTCAGCCCATATTATAAACACCTAAAATAAACAAAGAAAGTAGTTGATTAGATTCACCAAACAGTCGCATCCACTAAATGTAAAAAATACTTTTATTATAGACTCATACAGTAGTTACAAAATCCTGAGGAGCAATTGTGCACATAAGCTTGTCTGAGGCACCACTAGGTGACAGAACAGGATAAAATGGTGAATGCTACTCTGATCTGATAATCAAATCCAAAATATTATAAAGAAATGCTAAAACGAAATAAGGACACATGCTTAAAATATAAAGATCCATTTGGTACAGTTGAGAAATAAAAAGCTAAAATAGCTACATATACTAAAAAAAAAAATACTATATTCTCTCTGTCTTAGAGTCATTTACATGCAGCTCAATAGTCACTGGAGCGAGTTGTAGCCTCCCTCAGTAGTGCATAATTCACAGAAAACAGAAAAAGCAGACTGACCTGCCAAAACAGTGTTTAACGTCACCATGACTCTTTAAGTAAACAGAAGCCACCAGCAGACCGTAAAGCTGAGGAGGCACATGTGGCTCATCCATTTAGTTTAGCCAATGTCCATGAAATTTAAAATCCAAGATAACAGAACAGCTGCCAGATATCGTCCATGTCTTCACATAGAAGCTCTCTGATGTACTCTTACCCTCAACTTGTTGTGTTTTCTGGAGAGAAAAAAAAAACGAGACAACCAACACAAATGAGTGTGTTTGCATGCAATAAAGCAGTGAAATGGAATAGGTGCTTATCAAGAAATGGGGCACAATTTGTGTTTTTGTGACGAGCTCAGATACAAAGTTCAGACGTGTGACCCCTAAAAGCAGGTGAACAAACTGCTGTTTGCTCGACTACAGTGTCAACAAGATCCAACAGAAGCTTCGGCAAAATCAAGTTTCAACTTGCACCCGTTCCTTACCGTTGTGGCGGTGACACCATACACTTCCACAGAATAGCATACAGTCCAAGCAAAAAGGCGATGAACAATGCGGCTGCAATGGAACCTAAAAAGCACAAAAACATTCATGTTTTACAAATTCATTCATATCATGCATTAGCACTTAAATCTCAACATAAACTAAGGGAAGCGTCGTACGATATGCTGCTTCTGTAATATCTGACAAGCATGCATAATTTGTTTACATGCTTTTATTACTGAATTCATCTGTTCTTAAACAGATAATAAAAACAGTGTTATATGGCTCTATATGCTCATATACACACACACACTCCTCATTTCCCTATCTATTTGCTTAATAGTATTAAAAGAAAGATTCACTCTGCAAGAAAAAACAAGACGAATCCTGTTTAGCACTTCGTGCATTTCTTTTGCCACTTTTTAGACCTCTAATCTCTTATATACAAAGACAATATAAAGTGCAGTTATAAATTCTGGGACTCCACCCACAAAACCTGAACATCGATGCTGTAATTCCTTATCTGACTCACGATCCATCACAATTCACAGGTTACTGCAGTGTGTAAAGTACACAGAGAACTTGATGAGTTTTCTTGTCATTGGTTGGCTCTACTTCACAATGAGTGTGAATAAGAGAAGGACCCTCGCAAACAATCATATCAATTAAATATATCACCAAATAAAAGTGGTTGAGTTTAGGAATATTATGATTACAGAGACGCACTTAACACATCAACATGTCGCAGCATTGACCCTATGACCAGATCCTAATAGAATGGTGACAGGAAAGTCACAAAAAGAAAAAAAAAAAAAAGCTGTGAAATGACAAATATAAACTTGACCTTGAGGACAGTTTGGGTGAAAACCCTTTAGCTGGTTGGTGTGTGTAGGTTTTACAAAAATCTTAAAAATACTCTAGAAGTGCAGATTCTTGTAAACTGTAAACAGATGGATGAAAATACCTTACCATAGCATGGTGTTAAAAAATAATATAAAAATCCTCTAGTTAAATTTGCCCCCTCCCCTTCATGAGCATCTTTCTTTTCTGCATCTCAGTGCACAGCTTTTCCTCCAGTGTGTCAAATTGGTAGCGTGTTGACTTGCATTTTTGTTTCAGGGAAGCGGCCTGCCTGCAGACCAGACCTTTTATCACTTTAAAATATTTAGTGCATCATGAAACAAACAATTTGAAAAGAAGAACCAGAACTGCTGAGCAGCTAGAATCCTACATCAGACAACAGAAGGAAAGTCCTCTCACAAAAGTCCAGCAGCTGGTCTCCTCTGTTCCCAGATGTTTACAGAGCGCTGTTAAAAAAAAAAAAAAAACCACAACCCCAAAGAAACCACATCTCAACTTTTTTGAGATGTGTTGCTACCACCAAAGTCAAAATTCCATTTTGTTTTTACATCGCATCTCAACTTTTTGGATTTGGAGTTGTTGTGTTAATGAATAACACAACAAGAGGATGCTTCAGGTCATGCATTTATCCTGATATGCTAAGAAACCTGAAGTCATCATCTTAAAACTGCTATTTGTCTCTCCGGGCTGTAGCTACAGAATCAGCTCTCATTACCAGGGTTGATCCTTTGCCACATAAGTTGATGTTTGCTCTGTGCACAATGGGCCTTCCAGGCAGCGATGTTTAAAAAAAACAAACAAACAAACATAAACTCCAGATACACAAGGAAATGACTGAAGGAGAGAGACATCAAATTTACATCAGGTAGGTTTTTGATTTTTATGACCACTGTCCCTAAAATGTATGACTGCACCTAATAATAATGATGGGATTTCATTCGACTTTCAAGTTCTGGGTGTTTGATCCTCTTCACTTACACTTATCTCAAACATCAGATAAAAAGTGTACCACAAACTTTGCTTACAGAAGCGCAGTTTACTTAAGATGTGCTATATGCTCTTTTTTTTTTTTTTAGCCCTCTAAAGTTTTGAACTTTAAAACAACTTTTAAGTTTGAGTTCTCTGGTCAAGCATACGCATACTTCAACAGCGAAACACGTCCAGTCATACTGACAGGAGCTCCATGAGCAAACAGCAACATGACAACAAGAGCAATCTAAAGTCACAGGGGTGCAAAGCTTATTTAGCACAAGGGTCCGAAGATAAGAGAAAAATCTGCCTCCGTGTCTCAACAAAACCATACAGGATATCAAAAACAAACAAACTCCCACACAGCACAACAGCAAAGCATCATATTTGTGTTTATGGCTCATTCAATAAATATAGCCCTAAACAATTTGACCAAAGTCAGACAGTATTTTGCAGTCACACTCCTAAAATAACTGTAAAGTGTTTCTAAGGTGTTTTCAAGCTTGGCTGACTGTTGGTTGTGTAACTTGATTCGGTTTATTTTCAGTCTCGACTCTCTGGGAGAAACAGCCATTTTT